>NC_057405.1:53273390-53353193 GCF_019320065.1 Cervus canadensis | reverse complement strand
TTCTGTTTTGCATATAGGGTTATCGTTACCATCTTTCTAAATTCCATATATATGTGTTAGTATGCTGTAATGTTCTTTATCTTTCTGGCTTACTGCACTCTGTATAATGGGCTCCAGTTTCATCCATCTCATTAGAACTGATTCAAATGAATTCTTTTTAATGGCTGAGTAATATTCCATGGTGTATATGTACCACAGCTTCCTTATCCCATTCATCTGCTGAATGGGCAATCTAGGTCTCCATGTCCTGGCATTATAAAACAGGGTCCGGATTGACATTGGCGGTGCACGGTCTCTTCAGATCTGGTTTCCAGTGTGTAGCCCAGAATAAAAGCAAAAATAAACAAATGGGACCTAATGAAACTTAAAAGCTTTTGCACAACAAAAAAACTATAAAGCAAGGTGAAAAGACAGCCTTCAGAATGGGAGAAAATAAGAGCAAATGAAGCAACTGACAAAGAATTAATCTCAAAAAATATACAAGCAACTCCTGCAGCTCAATTCCAGAAAAATAAATGACCCAATCAAAAAATGGGCCAAAGAACTAAACAGACATTTCTCCAAAGAAGACATACAGATGGCTAACAAACACATGAAAAGATGCTCAACATCACTCATTATTAGAGAAATGCAAATCAAAACCACAATGAGGTACCATTACACGCCAGTCAGGATGGCTGCTATCCAAAAGTCTACAAGCAATAAATGCTGGAGAGGGTGTGGAGAAAAGGGAACCCTCTTACACTGTTGGTGGGAATGCAAACTAGTACAGCCGCTATGGAAAACAGTGTGGAGATTTCTTAAAAAACTGGAAATAGAACTGCCATATGACCCAATAAAAACTTTTTAGCCAAGACTGAGCCTTGCATGTAGAAGATACTCAAATATTATCAGCTTGGTTAAAAAATTGAAACAAATTTTCTTAATTTTCACATCACAAGTACTTAGGCAGCTATGGATCTTAAAAAAAAATTAATGTGATATTAGAGCCTGAAAAAAATGAACAGGGTGGGGACCTTGAATTCCTCTTCCATTGGCTTAATAACTCTTGAGACAGCATAGAGCATGTCTGAGGATGTGAAATGGCTGGCCTACAGCACAGCCAATCCATTCTTTTCAGTCTTCTAAGAATTGATGTCAGTTGCAGCCAGATCAATTTGGCTATGGCGATTGGTATCGATCGTGTAGATGGGCAAAGAAGAATGGATTTGGCATGTCACAGAGTAGTTCATTTGCCTCCTGCAGATACTGTAGTAGTTCAGGAAAAACTGCACCGTGGTGAGGGTCAGGACACACGGCCTCTTCTCCTGGTCCTCTCTTATCTTCATCTTGCTCTGTGTGACAACCAGAGGCTCTCATGGAGCAGTTGAACATATTCTTGGACTCATCTTTCTCTCTCTAAAATTACTTTCTACTCGTCTTTATGAAGCCAAGCAGAACCCTGTTTCCCTCTTGCTCCCAAGTACAAAGCCCCCTCCATATCACCTGCTTCTTGTTTGTAGAAAAACTGAAATCTCCCAGGCCACCCTGAGTCACAAAAGAGCAGACTCAAGCAGTTAATGATCAGGACACTAGAGTCACAGACTCTTTCAGTGTCCAAAGCACTTTCCTGAGTTGTTTTCCAGACACTACAACGGCCACCAGAGGGGCAAAGCTAAATCATGATGACCAGAATGTAGCCATGACATAAACTGCTCCAACCTGAGCAATAATGAAACTGTGGTGAGCGCGATTCCAAGAACTGGCCTCAAGAGAATGGGATTAACACTACTGCTCATAATAATCCATATCCTTGTGGGCATCAGAGTAATTGCAGCTTGTTCTGTTGATATATGTAAGCAGGCAACTAAGACTATCAGCAAAGAAAGGCCACAGACCCGTGTCAGCATCTTCCACTTTAAGAATACAGTGCTCTGTGTCCTCATGAAGAAGTTACAGAAGACAGACCTTTGCCTCTAATCCCATAGAAATGGTGTGATGTCTGACAGTGGGGATTTGTAAGTGACTCTTTGTCTGCAGGAGGTCTTTAGTTTTGTCACTTTAGCAAAGCTATGTTCTAACTAGCCTCTGGCCCAAGTATACCTTTCAAATCTTTTGATCATATACAGTACCTCATCTAACCTGTCGATTCTTTCCTTAAATTAAAGAAATAGAAATGAAGATTAAGTAACTAAGAGATGACTAAGTCATTTCTCCAGCTTCCCCTACAGCAATCTCATGAACACACTGTGTGAACAAGATAGCATCTAAAGAAAAATCATAGGGAAACAAGAAATCTGCACGCAATGGGAGATGGTGACAAATCTGACCCCCTACCTCAATAATTAACTGGGATTACTTCCCCTTTTTCCCTTTAAAAACTTTCATAGTCAAGCAGAATCTTCTGAGTTAGTTCTCGGACACAAGTCTGCCTAATCCCCAGATTGCTGATCTCTTGAATAAAGCAATCTTTCTGTTCCTACTAGCCCTCATCTCTCAAGTATTGGCTTTTGAGCGCTGAGCCCCAAACCCGAGTTTGGTAACACTTAGGGGTACTCTCATGTAAGTTTGAATATTTGACATTTTATTTTACTTTCCTCTTTCCTTGTCTTCTTTTCATTCTCTACCCCATTCCCATTTGAATCATGGGCCAATTTCATTTCTTACTTAGGACCATATCTCAAATTCTTCCCAGGTTTTTCTATAGCCTATGCCAACCTTCTTGTTTGTTCTGGAAAATATTTGTTTTACTTGCAGTCCTGCTGGATACCACTGCCTGTTTTCCCTCTTTAAATGCTGCTTTGATTATTTCATTCTCTGGCTTGGAATCTTCTCCAGGTCTCTATATTCTAGCGTGTTATAGCACCTTGAAGAAACTCTCTCACTTAGGTGACGGAAAAGATGAGCATTTTACCTTCTGTACCTTCTTGGCAGTCTTGGTGTGACAGAGATAGAAAACAGTCCAACAAAATGTGTGTTCCTCCTTTGAAGTCTAGAATTTTCACTGAGAAGTGACAGCTGAGGTAGGAGCTACATTTTTCCAATGGCTGCTTAAATCCAGATCTGGTCATTCTCTAATACTTATCAAAGCAGTGTGAGCAAAATTGGTGTGTTTGTTCTAGGCAAGGTGCTTGAGAAGTGAGTAAATCTTCTCTGGACTCTTTCTGTCCATCTGTTGCCTGGATGAGAAGACTCTGAGGCCTTGGGGAACAGGGGCACTCCAAGACAGTGTGACTCTAGTAACTTGAATTGTGTATGGAGGAAAGACACCAAATAGGAATATCAGACTGAACCAATACACGAGGAGGAAATAAATGTGATGGTTTTATACCACTGAAATTTGGGGGCTCCCTTCCACCATACCTTTACCTCTGTCTTTCCATCTTCCTAGAAAACCTTGTTCATTCTTCTCTACTAGTCTCAGTTTTACTACATTTATAGATTAAATTCAAGCTTCACTGCTCTTAAGCCTTTCTTAATGATGCCAAACCAATTTGTTTTCTCCAGTCTCTGAATTTCCTTATTGCTTATTTTCCACATTGCTAGTTGGTTCTTCTATAGTAATTATCTTTTTCTTTCTTCTTACAACAATTATAGAAATAAAGTCTACTATGTACCTATTGCTTGTAGAGCCCAAGTTGGAAAATGTGTATAGCCTGTTTCCTCAAATTTAGTGTGAAGGCAACAAATGTGCATTCTACATTACTGTAGTCTTCAAAGTGTCTGGTGAGCAAGGTATTAGTATTTGATATTATTTTGGCTTTGTTTCTCAGAGTTGGGATTTAATTTTTTGAGAATAAATGTGCTAATTTAATCAAACACATTGGACATCTTAATAAGAGTCTGCAATGACTCCAAGGCTATGGTGTTCAGAATCAGTGAGGGTGCTGCATCTCAGCTTGAAAAGTTTGTTTAGATCACCTCTATGATGCAGGCTGGGTAAATTGCCAAAATTTCATCTCCTGACCAGATTTCTAGGTGGATTTTACTTAAAACCTACATGGCTAGGAAACAATGTAATTTGATACTTCTCATCTTCACTAAAAAGATTCTGTTTTTTAATAACAGAAGATCTATATTTCTCCCCCATAACTGGAGAGAGGTATTATAACATGAATAGAAAAGTTGAGCTCTTCTAACTTATACTTCTGAAATATCAATTTTTTTTCTTAACTATTGTTAAAAATAAAGTAGGAGGAAAGAGTTTTGAGAATGTTGAAGACTCATGCTTGTTTTGTTTTTAATTTTATGATATTTGGACACCAATGCCCTTACATCAAAATGACTAGATAATGACTCACACTTTATCTTTAATAATATCACTACTTCTTTCTTTTTTCCTTTTAATAGATTTCTGTATTTTTGCTTTTGTTGTTGGTTGACATTGAAGAATAGTTTCTCTTTTAAAAAAGAACAATCTGAACTTTTGCAAATGCTAAGTATGTTAGGGAAAAAAATGCTGTAATTTAATAATGCAGAGGCAGTGCCAAGTAATGTAAGACTGAACAATGATCTAGTTTGAATTTGGATAAACTATATCTGCAGGTAGAGCATTCTTTATTACAGAAATGTCAGGAAGATATGTTTACAGTAAAATTGACTAATGGAGAAAGTAGAATATAAAATAAACAGCTTCAATGTAGCATATTGGTATAAAATTCTAATAAAAATGATCAAAAAGGTGACAACTGGATTGATGGTTATTGCATTAGAGTCAAAAGTAAACTTTAATTTCTCATATTTTCTTTTTAATCAGGATAATAGCATCATTATGGATTGGAGAAAAGTCATTTTGTAGTGGTATGACCAAAAGAGTTTGTGTTAGTATGTAATCTAATAAGGAATAGGATGTAAGAATCTTTGAAAGGACATCTAACTTCATGCCTAAGAATTAGATGCATTATAAAATGAATTTTATCTCTGATGCAATGTGTTCCAAACAAAAATAGGAAATTAAATTTGAGGAGAGCATTTTTTTTCCTGAAATATGTTGGACTCAATTTAGTTTATGATATGCTATAATTGGAATAGTAAAATTCTCAAAATATTGTTTACAAAGAATTTATCTGGGCTGGAGCCATATTGAATAAAATTGTTTTCTGTTTAACATGTATCAATTAAAAATTGTTGTTCAGTCACTAGTCATGTCCAACTCTTTGAGACCCCATGGATGTCAGGTTTTCCTGTCCTTCACCACCTCCTGGAGTTTGCTCATTTTCATATCCATTGAGTCGGTGATGACATCCAACCATCTCATCTTCTGTCGTCCCCTTCTCCTCCCGCCCTCAATCTTTCCCAGCATCAGGGTCTTTTCCAATGAGTCAGCTCCTTGCATCAGATGGCCACAGTTTTGGAGCTTCAGCGTCAGTTCTTCCAATGAATATCCAGGGTTGATTTCCTTTAGGATTGACTGGTTTGATCTCCTTAGGAAATTAAATTTGTTAAAATAAATTACAAAACAGTTGGAGAACAATTGTTACTGAGTTTAAGAAAAAGAATGCCATAAATATTGCCATCAAATTATAAACTAGAAGAAGGACAAGTGTAGAAAGGACTATGTTGGAACTACGTTTGTTGCTGCTGGTAAGATCTGAAACATTGTTGTAGTTTAGTGGAAAGTTATTCCTCTTGATAGAAATCAAGCTGATGTCCCTAACTGATACCTGCAACAATGAACCAATGTGCTCTGAAGGAAAAATAAAA
This sequence comes from Cervus canadensis, assembly GCF_019320065.1. Lineage (NCBI taxonomy): Eukaryota > Metazoa > Chordata > Mammalia > Artiodactyla > Cervidae > Cervus > Cervus canadensis. The sequence goes on along the minus strand of NC_057405.1, from coordinate 53,347,511 downwards.
GTTATAAATATTCAAAGCAGTATGTTGAAAATACAACTTTATTTCTTTTTATGCTTTCTGTAACTTTTTGCTAAATGGCTGCCTTTGCCTCATCTTCTAATTTTTACAACCTAATTACAATATAAGGCATCCAAAGAGCTCAGAATAGAAGATTCAGTCAACTGCAGTTTTTCTTGTTGACACTAATCCTGAAGGAGGAAACAGACAGAACAGGCTCCATCTTGAAAGCAGGACTCCATCTTGGGCCGGACTGTGGACTTTGAGTTATAAGCCCAGTATCTATGGAAACGACATACCAACTGGAAAACCATGCCCCCTGGATGGAAGAGCCCCAGGGCTCATACCTAGACTCTCTGTTGCCTAAAAGAATACCCTAATTATCTGTGTAACCGAATAGAATCATAAATTCTATTGTGCTTATTGGGGTATGACCACAGGCCTATTGATAATTGTCCACTGTTAACTACCTAGGCTTAAGGCATATGAATCACGGGTTAACTTTGATTGTGTCTTTCTTTTCCTTTGTTAGACTAGTTTCAGGGAATTTGGAGAGGTGGGTTTGGGCATGTACACTTAGGGTATATAAGGTTTTTGGAAAAACTGGTCAGGGTCCTTGGCTAAGAGGAGACTCTGCCTTGGGCCCACCGGTATAATAAACTGCACTCCACTATCTGTATTGTCCTTCTGAGTGGGTTTGTTTCCCAGAATGCATGGCTACAACAATCTCCAATACCATGCAAATGGGCCCACCATTCATTCCTGATCAGTTACTGTTCTTGTAGTTGAAATTTGCCTTTTCTTTTTGCATTCTCCAAAGGGGCTTCCCTGGTGTCTCAGTGGTAAAGAATCCACCTGCCAATGCAAGATATGTGGGTTCAATCTCTGGGTCAGGAAGATCCTCTGGAGAAGGAAATGGCAATGCATTCCTGTATTCTTGCCGGGGAAATCTCCCGGACAGAGGAGCCTAGAGGGCTATAGTTCATGGGGTAGCAAAGAGTTGGACACGACTTCTCAACTAAACATCAATAATATCACTTGCCAAAGCCTCTTTTTCCTTTAAAAGTTACTTGTTTTGAAATATTATTGCTCTAGCCTTTGGATCATGGTTATAATACGACTACTGGGATCTCAGTTAATGTGAGCAGGGCCAGTCTTGAAAACTTCAGTAATCCTATTCAGCCTGAACACAAAATTATTTCAAGAGTTAAATGTCACTAAAATATTCAACAACAAAAACTTATTACATGGATGAGATTTTTCAAACACTTGTATTTTTCAAACCAAATTCTGTATCAGTTAGGTTTTAACCTCAGAAGCAGAATTTATATCTCTCTGTATTATGTATATAAACACTGTATGGATACATATTTAAAAATTTGTTTTTGTTTTTGTTACAGAGAACTGGCTTATGAATTTGTGAGTCTAGTTCAACAGTCTCTGTAAGGCTGTTGTCTTCACGTCTGCTGCTGGGGCTTGACATCCAGAGATGAGGCAGTTAAGAAGGTGAGATCACGAGCAGGCTGGAACCCACAGGATGAACTCAAACCCTGTTGGCTTCTTCTGGCTTAACTGATGAGTCTGTCCTGCCAAAGCTGGGGCCCTTTGTCAGAGAGTTAACCCCAGGTACCTGGCCCAGGAGTTAAAGCTGCTGAAGGAGATCCAGGTGGGTAATTTATTTTGAGCCTGGATGTTTCTGCACATCAGCCAGATGAGTCAGCAGATCAGCAGCAACATGTGTCAGCTGTAAAATGGCTGCATTGTTCCTGCTCTTCCTTTGTTCATCCAAGGAGTTCAACTGGAGAACAAGTCCCTTCATAAGGAGCTGAAAGAACAGAATGAAGAAACTGGTCCTAGACCAAATAAGGAGGAATATGAGGTTCTTAATATAAAGGAATGTAGCAGCATGTGGTTTATGTTCTTAACATAACGTTTTCTGACATATCACGATGGTATGTTTAGTATTCAGCTCACATATCTTGCATAGCTCACATGCAGCCTTCCCCTTCATTTAGAGAATGCATTTTTGCTCATTATTGTTACACCCGTTCTCCTTTGAATCTCGCCTCAACGTTTCATCAGTGGCTAAATCATGTGAGTTCTAGTACATTCCTACGTCCTTTGGATGGAGCGGAGTGTGAAATAGCTGACAAAAATTACAACTCAGTAGTGGAAATGGATTAACTACTAATAAAAAGTTTCACAGTTACCTTTTGTAATATGACTTAAATTTAGTGGCTAGTATTCAGAGAGAAAAAAAGGAAGCAAATGGAATTATGAAAAGTGGATGGAATTGATTTTTTTAAGCATAAGGAATTGTGAGGAAAGACACAGCCATACTGATATAAATGCAGCTTCCAGTAAATCTCATTCCTCTTAGCCGTAATTATGAAAATCCTCTTGAGCATTTCAGTCTGTTGTGCGCTGCTTTGCTGTTTTTCACAACAGAGACAATTTCAGTTATCTTAGAAATCTGGAGCTGCCTTCAGCCTGATGCCCAGAAGACTCGCTGGTACTGTGCTTGGGGTCAATTGTTGCTTAAACTACTTTTAGAGTCTATTCAACATGACAAGCAGATCAATCTTTTCAATTCAGAACTGATGAAATTCTACATTTTAGAAAGCATTGCCTGGAGAGTATGAATTCAATAGATGTTTTTGAGGACCATTTGGTGTTTCTTTCGACTGTTTTACTTGGGCTTTTCTAAATGCAGAATACTAAACTCATTTGGATCTTTTAAACAGGCTTAGTTCTCACAATATATACTTATTGTTCCAGAGTAGAAGGAATTAATCTTAGAACATCATCTTGTCGTTTAATGAAGTATTTGCACTGATTTTAAGTAGTTGTGTAAAATAAGGAAATTAACATCATGGTTTTATTGATGCATTTTAAAAAAAAACTTACAAATCACATGCTGAGGTATGCATAAATGAAAATGCTAGGGTAAAATGTACTACTTCTAGGCTATCACAAGAAAGATGGAAACTCACATTATTTACCATTTAGACTTACAATCAAAGAGCTTTCATACTTGAGTGTAACTAATTATACCCCAAAATAGATTGGCGTAAGAGCAAATGGATCTTAGACAGAAAGTAGAAGGCAATAAATAGGCACCAGCTGGACAAATGACACCTGCAGTGTGATCAACCAGGATTAATTTTATGTAGTTAAAACATTCATCCTACCTAACAAAATAATTTGTGGAAATTTTTGAATTTTTTGTTATACTCCCTGAAATTGTTTTTAATTGACTTTTCTTTTTTTTTTTGTGGACAGACGCAGAAGATGGAAATTGAGGTATGATGCTGTGAAAAGGATGCCTCTCTATCAGTATTAAGGAGGTAGACTTGGGTAGGGAGCAAAGGGCTTTGACCTGCAGTGCTGGATTGAAGGATGGCCTTGGTGAAGAAAATTCCTTTTTCTATAGTTACAGGTAACAGGTAACATTATATTATGTTGTTGGGAAATATGAAATATTCCTACAAGAATTCCTTCCTGAGGTGATCAGTGCTTTCCACCAGCGCATGCTAAAAGAAGGCTCAGTCCCTACCTAGTTGCTCTGTTTGTCCAAATATTAAACCTGTGATTTTGGCATTGATATTTCAAGTAAACAATAGTTGAATGGAATAACTACAACATAAGCAGAGAAAGATGGAAAACACCTTTGACTGGGCTACACACTGGGGACACGACAGTGAATTTAGGGATACATAATTTGTAACTGGACTTGGTTTTAAAAACCTCTGGTTTTAACATGAGGTATCTTGATTGTGAAGGCCATCAAACATTTTAATGTTTTTGACAGAAATGCTAGTGTTTGCTCTCCATTATATTTAAAGTGTGATTGGGAAAGGTTTAAGTTATGTGCCTGGCTGTGGAGAGATCAGAGATGCACTGCAAGCTGGCTGATAGCAGGAGAGAATGCACTGGAACAGTTTTGTACTCTGAATTTTGGTTGGTTGATGATTTGGCTTCTCAGGCTGCTGAGGCTGCAAAAGGAGTGAGGAAAATGAACCAGCCACTAAATTTCGAAACACTGAGGAGGTCAGAGAAGCTGGGGTTATTATCATCTCTCAGCGAGCACATAAAGCATTAAACTTTTTTGGCCCCATTTTTGCGACAGAGATTTTGACAAGAACATAAAACAAAAGCCTCACAAATTCACGCTGCTGACAATGATTCTAACACGACCAGGGAATGGTATAAATGTCAACATTTCTTGAATCAATTTGAAGATGGTGGTCTGGCAGTCCTCTGCAGACACTACAAATGACTACATTAGAATTTCTCCACTTAGGATTACAATACTGGAAAAGGTGAAGGAGTTTCTATATCATGCATGACCAAAAAAAGGATTTTTAAAAACTCACCACCAAATTCTGAGTATAGATTTTCCCAGAATTACAAGACACGTTTCTGAAACTTCCTGAAAAGTATGTAAAACAAAGCTAACAATTCTAGAGGTTCATATAATAACATTTAGATTCAAATTAGCCTCATGGTTTTGATGATTTAAAAATATTTTACTGAATTTTTCTGTAGCTGCTACATAAGTTATTTCAAATTTTTAGTTAGCCCCTTCTTACCAATGGCTTTTTGTGAAGTTATTTTTGGTATAGAATAATGCCTTTGTACAAAATATCCATACCTTTGTTAGTTATTGCAAAAATTATGTGATAGAACACTAAATTAATTGAAATCAGCATTTGGGGTTTAATTTGTACCAAGTGAATGGTAAATACAACTTTTAAAAGTATGAAAAAGCAGTGAGTGTACATTATCCTACGTTTATCTACATCTTAAAATTTCTTGAAAGGAACATTTTAAATTACTCCTTGATCCTAGCGTTTATTTGAAGAGTCCAAGGAACCACTAGGTGTTGCTCTAAGACAACTTCCTATAGACAAACCGGCAAATTGCTTCATGATCTCAAGATTTCATTGGTCATTGTAATTTTCTTAAAAATGCCAAGTTAAAGTCTGTGTTAGAAAATTAGCTTGAAATAGTACCGTGATCATCTATTAAATGTGTAATGCATGCACACATACCTCCCATATGCCTTGTAAATGAAAATCAAATATATATACACACACACACACACACACATATGTGTGTAATACTGATGGTTGTATTCATTTAACACCAAAATAATCAGTTTAAGTGTGGCCAACACAACTACCTTTTCTGTTTACTTAAGCAGTCCCCAACAGTTGATTTGGTTGACATTTCTGAACTGAGGAATTGTTTAGCGTTAGGGGAATGGAACTTGTGTTTTAGTTCAGGTTTCTTACCTTATCAAGCAGCTCCCTCAAAAGGACTTTTGGATCTGGGTAGTATGATACCCATTCTCTTTCCTTCTCTCCAGTATTCCCTCTCAGTTTATAATCCAGTAACCCGTCAGGTATTCTGTGACATTTGGCACACACAGGAAATGAGTTTTCTTAGCTCATTGATGTTTCTCCCGTAGTTGAAAACTACTCTATGCCCTGGCTTGGCATATTTAGGCTGATCATTACAAAAGCCTGGATGAGAATATTAGAAATGTTGTAATATGAAAATGGAGTGAACTAGAAGAACTTCAGGGAAAATACTGAATAATACCTGGTTTCTGCACAAGAGTTTTTGTGGCTTTCAATTTTACAGGGCTCTATATTTTTGTGAAGGAGAAAAGGACAAAAATGCTTTGGTAAACAGAACATGGATAAAGCATAAGAAATGACCAGGAACTGTCTCTTTGAAACCAAATCATTCATGGTTTCTTATCTTTTAATTTGTGTGAAGAGATATAAAATATTAAACTATAGTGAATTATCATTTTGCTTTCATTCCATTTTTTATAAAAGCATTTTTGGTAGGATATTTCCAAAAGATATAAAAAAATCCTCTTGATTCTATTTTTGATTCTACATTGGCTAAGATCAACTAAAGTCAATGCATCAAGGACTCAAACTAGATTTTGCCAAGGAAATAGGTGTTGATCTAATACCTTATATATCATCAATGATTATGACAGATCACCTATTGATATAGTTTTCCTGGAAAATTATAGAAAGTTTACAACTTCAAAAATATCAGAGCTCTAAACAATGTCATATATTTTTTGTCATCTGTGTATACGGTTATCCTCAAGTAAAATATTTAGACTGCATTCATATATACCAACTTTATTAATATATTTGTGCTAAATGTACAAGGTCTTAATTATCTTGGAATTTGCCTATGTTGGATACTTTTTAAAGACCAGAATGTTTGTCACAGTAACACATTCATTAAGGAAACAGCTTTTTGGAAGCAGGGAGCTTGAGTTTGAATCCTGACTTTGTCATAGTTTCTCAGCCATTAAACTGGGAAAACTTCCCTGCTGGCTCAGTTGGTGAAGAGTCTGCATGCAATGTGGGAGACCTGGATTAGATCCCTGGGTTGGGAAGGTTCCCTGGAGCAGGGCATGGCAATTCACTCCAGTATTCTTGCCTGGAGAATCCCATGGACAGAGGAGCCTGGTGGGCCTCAGTCCATGGAGTCACACAGAGTCAGACATGATGGAAGTGATGGCCCATACATGGTACTCAAGGTGTTGTTCTAAGAGTTACAAGAAATACAACACTTTAAGGAGCTGGCTTACCATGTTTCCCGCGTGACGGAAAATGTCCAATAAACATTACACTGAACTCTGTCCTTCTGTGTTTGTATTTGGTCTCAAGGAGATTCACAGTTTTCTCCAGAAATGACTATCACAAATTGCTGAAATTTATCCCCTTTAAAGCACTGAATGCCTTTTCTGTTTTACTCTTTCATGTGGAAATCTTTTGAAATATAGTGCATATTTTCAATATTTGCTGACCTGACTATAGTCAGCATGGTTTAACCATTTCTAGATGGCTCAGGACCTAAAGAATGGAGATATTATATTGGATATAATGGATATAATATTTTTGCTTTTGTAAGATTATCTTTAAGGCATTACTGCTCTGTGAGGGATCTTTAACTTTTCCCTAGGTGATATCATGTTGGTTTACTTTTGGGGTTCCTATATTTACTTTGCAATATTTTTCTATCTTTTCTGTGGGTTATAATTGGAAATCAGAGACAGAAGAGAAGTGAGACAATGCATATAGCACATAATATAGCCTTGGAAAACAGTTTCTCTGTTTGGGAGGCAGGAGCTGGAATGTGGTGAAAGGGATGAGATTGGTGCATAAATTCTCATCTCTACCACTGCTGCTTATTGGCATTTTTTGCTCACCTTCTGGATGTTGGCTGAGTTCTGGATGATGAAGGTTTAATAGGTGCTACTTCTGAGTCAATAATGTGTTACATCTTTTCTTGCTGAACCAAGTGAGACTTGACATGCCATGTACTAAATGAAAAGACATTGCTATTACCTAGAAATGCTGCATCTCTATCTTAAACTCCAGTGTCCCATCTTTCATACATAACCTCCATCATTCAACTGTCTCACTTCCCTTCATCCTATCTGTCTCTTCGCAAATACTTTTGAACTTCTAGGGCTTTAACGTTTTCAATTTTTCTTCATTATCAGTTTCTTTTGTTTTTACTACCTTCTCTAGCTAGAGCAGATGACATGATCTCGTTGCTTATAATTATTAATGCATTATTTTTAAAACTTGGCTCTCTTACTTATTCCCTCCATACTTTTATTTAACTCACCTAAAACATTTCAACTGTGTATCGTTGCAATTGTTTTACAGCTTGGCTGTGAGCAGTGTGGAGATGGGGGGCAGGTTTATAGGAAACATATAACAGATTTAGACAATTCTACAGATTGGGGATAGTCAGAATGATAAGACCTCTGCAAGGACCGTTGATTTCCTTTTAGGTTGCTAGTCATCTGCCTCTCTGTTCCCTGTAACTCTGTCACTATTTTCATTTGATTTCATATCCTTCCACAGCCTCTTCACTCCTAGCAAACCATTTCACTTTTTCCTTCCCGGCGTGTGTGTGCTCAGGTGCTCAATCAGGTCCCACTCTTTGCAACCCCATGGACGGTAGCCCACAAAGCTCCTTTGTCCATGGAATTTTCCAGGCAAGAATACTGAAGTAGATTACTGTTTCCTACTCCACAGTCCTTCCCAGAATAGAAGTTTTTACAGACTTCTCAACTTCTTGCACGCTGCTGTTACCCATCTATCATCTTTCTTTCTTTTCCATGAGTTCAGTGGATAAGTTCTCTCTCCTCTGCCTGAAGGCATCCTTCTTCCTGGGCTCTTCCTACTATTTTCTCCTGCTCACCTCAGCCCGTCAATGGTGTACTCTCTTACCTCTCTTGTCAAACCTTCTTCCCTGCTGAATCCCTAAGAAACATTTCTTTCTCTTGGCTCCCACTGGCCAAATCTGTATAAACCTCAGCATCAAAATAAATAGCGAGAGTAACTGAGTCACCTGTGGATTAAAATAAGACCCATGAGTCCAAATGGATTTAAATAAATACATGAAAAATGAAAAAGTGATGGAGAAAAAGTCTTCCTCACATGGCAACAAATAGAAGACAGAATTGAATTAGAAAGTCACAATTTGGCAGCCGCCTATGAATGTTTCAGATAAGGATCATTGATGAAGGTAAAAATTAGTGGGTGAATACTTTTAGGACTAACAGGACATTTATGTAGTCTTGAAAACTTTTCCTACAAAACACTTATTAATACAAAGAGATGATTGGTAACTTTACAGAGGAGAAAACTGGTGACACCACCTGAATTAGTGATCACAGTTAAGGTCTCAGCAATGAGACATAGAGATAACTGCACTTCCTAATATGAAGCGATGAGAAGACAGCAACCTTATCTTTGTGGTTTTTCTGTAAAAAAAACCAAAAAACGCATAACGTGAATCTAATCGTGAGACAACCTTGGGCAAACCAAAATTAAGGAACTGTCTTCAAAAATAAATTAGTTTTCAAAAATATCAAGGTCATTAAAGAGAAAGACTGTGGGGCTTCTAGATTAAAGGAGAATAAAGAGACAGGACACTATGTGATTCTAGATTAGAGCATGGAATAAATTTTTTTTTTCTTTTGCTAAAAGGACTTCAGTGAGACAACTGGAAAAAACTTGCATTGAGGTCTGTTGATTAGATAGTAATATTATATTAGTATTTTTCCCCAGCTTTAATGAGATGGTATTGACATATAACATGCACAAGTTTAAGGTGTAAAATGTGATGATTTGATACATGTATATATTGTGAAATGATTACCACAGTAAGATTAGTTAACACTTCCATTCCTTCACATAATTATCTTCTTTTGGTAATAACATTTAAGATTTACTCTCTTAAGAACTTTCAAATATATAATATAGTATTATTAGTTATAGTCACAATTCTGTACATTATATCTTCAGAATTTATTCATATTATACCTGGAAGTTTGCACCTTTTGACGAATATCTCCCTCTTTTCTCCACTCACAGTCTCTGGCAACCACCATTCCATACTGTATTTCCATGAGTTTGGCTTTTTTAGTTTCTACATATAAGTAGAAACATACAGTATGTGTCTTTGACTTACTTCACTTAGCATGAAGCTCTCAAGTTTATCCATGTTGTCACAAAAGGCAGAATTTCTTTTTGATGGGTGAATAATGTTTAATTCACATTTTAAAAATTCTTTCATCTGTCAGTGAACACTTGTTTCTATGTCTTACCTGTTGTGACATGAAACATGTCACATGGGTTACAGATATCTCTTCAGGGTTGCAATTTCATTTTCTTTGAATATAGGTCCAGAAGTGAGGTTGCTGTGTTGTATAGTAGTTGTTTTTCCATGCTGTTTTCCATAATGGCTATACCAATTTAGATTATTACCAACAGTGCATGTCCTGACCATCACTTGTTATCTCTTGTTTTTGATGATGGCCATTCCAACAGCTATGAAATGATATCTCATTGTGGTCTTCATTTACATTTCCCCAATGATTAGTGCCATTGAGTATCTTTTCATATATGTGTTGGCAATTTCTGTCATTTTTGGAGAAATGTCTATTCAGGCCTTCTGCCACATGAAAAGTTGGATTATTTATTTATTTTTGCTATTGAATTTTATAAGTTCCTTGTATAGTAAGGATATTAACCCCTTATAATACATTTATATAGTTTACAAATATTTTCTCCCATTTTATAGGTTGTATTTTCACTTTGTTGATGGTTTCCTTTGCTGTGCATAAACTTTTTAGTTTGCAGTAATCCCTCTTGCTTATTTTTATTCTTGATACTTGTATTTTAGGGGTCATGTCCAAAAAATTATTGCCAAGAGCATTAAGAGTTTTTTCCTGTAAGTTTTCTTCTAGTAGTTTCATAATGTTGGGTCTTACATTTAAATCTTTAATTAATTTTGAATTAGTTTTTGTGAGTCATATTAAGATAGGAGTCCAATTTCATTTATTTGTGTATGAATATCCACTTTTCCTAGCAGCATTTATTGAATAAACTATCCTTTTCTCTTTGAGTATTCTTGACTCCTTTCTCACTTATTAGTTAACTGTGTATATGTATGTTTGTCTGGGCTCTTGATTCTGTTCCATTGTTTTATGTGTCTATTTTTATGCTGTTATCATACTGTTTTAATTACTATGGCTTTGTACTTTAGCTTGAAAGGAGGAAGTGTGATTCCTTAGGATTCATTCTTCTTTTCTCAAAATTGATTTGGCTATGTGGATTCTTGTGATTCAATACAAAGTTTACAATTGCTTTTTCCTTTTACTATGAAAAATACTACTGGAATTTTGTTAGGGATTGCATTGACTCTATGCATGACTTTGAATGGTACAGACATTTTAACAATACTAATTCCTCTGACCCATGAATAAAGGAGACCTTTTAATTTATTTTTGAATTCTTCAATTTCATTCACCTTATATTTTCAGTGTATGGATCTTTAAATGCTTGGTTAAATCTATTCCTAAGTATTATTTTTAATGCTATTGTAAGTAGGATTGTTTTTTTTTTTTTTATTTCTTGTTTCAGATAGCTTACTGTTAGTGTATAAAATGCAAATGATTTTTGTGTGTTGATTCTGTACCTTCCAACTTTACTGAATTCATTTGTTAGTTCTAAGAGTTTTTTTATTTTTTTAAGGATTTTCAATGTTTAAGATCATATTGTCAACAAACAATTGTACTTCTTTCTGATTTGGGTCGCTTTTATTTATTTTCCTTGCCTAATTTCTCTGGCTAGGATTTCCAGTATATGTTGAAAACAGTGGTCAGAATGGGCATCGTGTTTTTTGTTTTTGATCTCAGTAGAAAAGCTTTAAGCATTTCACTGTTGAGTATAATACTAGCTGTGAGTTTGTCATATATAGCCCTTATTATGTTGAAGTACATCCTTTCTATATCAAATTTGCTGAGATTTTTCTTTTTAATCATGAATGAATGTTGAATTTTGTCAGTTGTTTCTTTCCCCATATATGTAGGTGATTAAAAGAATTTGATCCTTCATTGTATCAGTGTGTTGTATCATACTTAATATGATATGTTTCTAGGAATTTATTTCTTTTAAGTTGTCAAATTCATTGGCACTCTTTGCCTTTTGATTGGGTAATTTAATCCACTTATATTTAAAGTAACTATCTATAGGTAAGGCATCCCTTCCCATAACTTCATAGCAAATAGAGGGGGGTGAGGAAAGTGGAAGCCATGATAGATTTTATTTTCTTGGGCTGCAAAATAACTGTGGACTGTGACTGTGGTCATGAAATTAAAAGATGCTTGATCCTTGGAAGCAAAAATGACAAACCTAGACAGCATGTTAAAAAGCAGAGACATCATTTTGCCAACAAAGATCTATATATTCAAAGCTATGGTTTTTCCAGTAGTCAGGTACAGATATGAGAGCTGGACCATAAAGAAGGCTGAGCACCAAATTGATAAAACCAATCAATCCTAAAAGAAATCAATCCTGAATATTCACTGGAAGGACTGATGCTAAAGCTGAAACTCCAATACTCTGGCCACCTGATGCAAAGAGGAAAGTCATTAGAAAAAAACCTGGTGCTGGGAAAGATTGAAGGCAAAAGGAAAAGGGGACGGCAGAGGATGAGATGGTTAGGACAGCATCACCAACTCAATGTACTTGAATCTGAGCAAACTCTGGGAGGTAGTGAAGGACAGGGGAGCCTGTGTGCTGTAGTCCACTGGGTGGCAGAGTCAGACACGACTTAGCGACTGAGCTGAACAGTACAGTAAGGACTTACTAATGACCTCTTATTGTTTTCTGGCTAGTCTGTAGTTCTCTTGTTCTTTTCTTCTTTTGCTGTCTTTCTCTGTGAATTGATGGTTTTATGTAACGTTATGTTTTGATTCCCTTCTGTTTATCTTTAGCTGTAGGGTTTGCTTTTTGGTTACCATGAGGCTTACATAAAACATCTTACAGGTATTGTAGTATATTTAAATGTGTTAACAGCTTAACTTCAACTGCTTGCACAGATTCTACTCTCTTACTACCTACCCTCCGCACATTTTATGTTTTTGATGTTTTAATTTACTTCTTTTTTATTGCATGTACATTAACAAATTATTGAACTTGTAGTTATTTTTAATACTTTTGTCCTTTAAACTTTTGTAGTAGAAGTGTTATTAACACACCACTACTCTATTATAGTATTAGAGTATCCTGAATATGACTGTATACTTACCTTTATCACTATGGTAATGAAACACTATTTTCTTGTTACTAATTAGCATCCTTTCATTTCAATTTAAAAAATTTCTTATAAAGCAGATTTATGGTGGTAAAATACCCCAACTTTTGTTTGTTTGGGACTGTCTGCCTCTGTTTCATTCCTGAGAGACAACTTTGCTAGGTAAAGTGTCGTGGTTTGGAAGTTTTTTCTTTTAGCACTTTGAGAGACCTGACTCTCTCCTGACCTCCAAGGTTTCTGAAGGAGTCTGGTGGGTGCTGGAGTGGACCAGCTCTGATGCTCATGGTAAAGTTGGGCACTTACTTCCTTCTCCTTCTATAGGGAGGGTATCTGTCTTAAATATCTGCATGGGGCATCTGGGTAACTGGATAGGGTGAATCTATGTTTCCCAACCTTTTCAAGCATCTTTTCTTATTTCTGTGATTTGCCTAAGTGCTTAACCCCTCACCTGGAATTCTTGGTAATTTTGAAGGTATTTTTGTGCATGGATAGTTGTTAAAGTGGTGTTTCTGGAGGAACCTGCTAGAAATTCCAATACCACCATCTTGTTGATGCCCCTCTCATCTGAGTTGTTTTACTGTTGATGTCCTGATTTTGATAATTGTACTGTTTATAGTAAAATGTTATTGCTTTTTAGTAAAATACTGAAATATTTAGAATATTGGGGTTAAAGGGGCAGCATACTCTTACATGATTCAGAAAACTTAAACACACACCCACAATAAAGCAAATACAATAAGTTGTTAACATTTGGAGAATCTGGGTTAAGAATATATGGGGATACTTTGTACTATTTCTACAACTCTTTTGGATGATTTAATTTTAGAATGGACAATTAAAAAAGATCACAATTTTTAAATTCTACATTTCTTTCTAGGTATTACACATTCAGTATGTTTTTTCTTTATAGCCAAAAATTGCTGAGAAATTAGCCTTCACTTCTTGTATCCAGCTCTTTATTTTTCTACAGCTAGGATTGTACCTCTCAGCAAGGTAGTCGTCTCCCAGTTGCAAATTCAAATGCAGCTTCCAATGCAAATATTACTTACCCTTAATAGTATTTACATCATTGACCTTCTTCTTGATACCTTTTTTTCCTTTTTTTGTGAGCTACACTCCTATATCTAACTCTTAACCTCTTACCAAAGCCTTCCCACATTCAAATGTTGTGATCTAAACATGTTACTTTATCTCTCCCCCTTTCCTCTTTACTTGCCTTAAATGTGTCCTTCTTCCCCTCTGTTCTGGGGAATGACACTGCAACATACCTACTTGGATCAGAAACCAATCTGCCTTCAGTTCAGTTTAGTTGCTAAGTCATGTCCTATTCCTTGTGACCCCATGAACTGCAGCACGCCAGGCCTCCCTGTCCATTACCAAACTCCCAGAGTTGACTCAAACTCATATCCATTGAGTCCGTGATGCCATCCATCCATCTCATCCTCTGTTGTCCCCTTCTCCTCCTATTTTCAACCTTTCCCAGCATCAGGGTATTTTCCAATGAGTCAGTTCTTCACATAGGTGGCCAAAGTATTGGAGCTTCAGCTTCAGCATCAGTCCTTCCAATGGATATTCAGGACAGATTTCCTTTAGGATGAGCTGGTTAGATCTCCTTGCTGTCCAGGGGATTCTCAAGAGTCTTCTCCAACACCACAGTTCAAAAGCATCAATTCTTTGGCACTCAGCTTTCTTTATAGTCCAACTCTCGCATCCATACATGACTACTGGAAAAACCATAGCTTTGACTAGATGGACCTTTGTTGGCAAAGTAATGTCTCTGCTTTTTAATATGCTATCTAGGTTGGTCATAACTTTTCTCCAAGGAGCAAGCATCTTTTAATTTCATAGCTGCAGTCACCATTTGCAGTGATTTTGGAGCCCCTCCCCCCAAAAAATGTCTGTCACTGTTTCCACTGTTTCTCCATCTGTTTGCCATGAAGTGATGGGACCAGATACCGTGATCTTAGTTTTCTTCAATGTTGAGTTTGAAGCCAACTTTTTCACTCTCCTCTTTCACTTTCATTAAGAGACTCTTTAGTTTTTCTTCACTGTCTGCCATAAGTGTGGTGTCATCTGCATATCTGAGGTTATTGATATTTTTCTCAGAAATCTTGACTCCAGCTTGTGCTTCATACAGACCAGCATTTAAGCAGGGTGACAACGTACAGCCTTGATGTACTCCTTTCCCAATTTGGAACCGTTCTGTTGTTCCATGTCCAGTTCTAACTCTTGCATCTTGACCTGCATGCAGATTTCTTAGGAGTCAGGTCAGGTGGTCTGGTATTCCCATCTCTTTAAGAATTTCCCACAGTTCTTTGTGATCCACACAGCCAAAGGCTTTGGCATAGTCAATAAAGTAGAAATAGATGTTTTCCTGGAACTCTTGCTTTTTCAATGTTCCAACGGATGTAGGCAATTTGATCTCTGGTTCCTCTGCCTTTTCTAAATCCAACTTGAACATCTGGAAGTTCACGGTTCATGGTTCACGCAAGGAGAAGCCCCAGCAAGATGGTAGGAGGGACGAAATCATGTTTAGAATCAAACCCCATACCCGCCAGGGAAGCTCAGAGGGCTCAAACATACCTGTGCGCACCAGGACCCAGAGGCCACACAGGGACTGAGACAGAACTGTGTTTGAGTGTCTCCTGAGGAGGTACAGGTCAGCGGTGGACTGCTGCAGGGGCAGGGGCTCTGGGCACAGTAGACCTGGGTGTGGCATAAGCTGTCTTAGAGGAGGTCGCCATTAACCCCACCACAGAGCCAACAGAACTTGCACAGGACTGGGGAAACAGACTCTTGGAGGGCACAAACAGAACCTTGTGTGCGCCAGGACCCAGGAGAAAGGAGCAGTGACCCCATAAGAGACTGACTCAGACTTGCCATGAGTGTCCAGGAGTCTCCAGCAGAGGTGTGGGTCGGTGGTGGCCTGCTGCAGAGTTGGGGGCACTGAGTGTAGCAGTGTGTGCATGGGACCTTTTAATGGAGGCAATCTTCATTACTTCCACCACAGTTTAACCATAACAGGGAGGGAACACAGCCCCACCCATTAACAGAAAATTGGATTAAAGATTTACTGAGCATGGCTCTGCACATCAGAACAAGACCCAGTTTCCCCCTCAGTCATCTCTCCCATCAGGAAACTTCCATTAGCCTCTTATCTTTCTCCATCAGAGGGCAGACAGACTGAAAACCACAAGCACAGAAAATCGATTGATCTGATCACATGGACCACAGCCTTGTCTAAATCAGTGAAACTATAAGCCATGCTATGTAGGGCCACCCAAGATAAACGGGTCATGGTGGAGAGGTCTGACAAAATGTGGTCCACCGTAGAAGGAAATGGCAAACCACTTCAGTATTCTTGCCTTGAGAACTGCATGAACAGTATGAAAAGGCAAAAAGATAGGACACTGAAAGATGAACTCCCCAGTTTGGTAGGTGCCAAAAATACTGCTGGAGATCAGTGGAGAAATTATTCCAGAAAGATAGAAGAGACAGAGTCAAAGCAAAAACAACATCCAGTTGTGGATGTGATGGGTGATAGAAGCAAGACCCGATGTTGTAAAGAACAATATTGCATAGGAACCTGGAATGTTAGGTCCATGAATCAAGGCAAATTGGAAGTGGTCAAACAGGAGATGGCAAGAGTGAACGTTGACAGTCTAGGAATCAGCGAATTAAAATGGACTGAAATGGGTAAATTTAATTCAGATGCCCATTGTATCTACTACTGTGGGCAAGAATCCCTTAGAAGAAATGGAGTAGCTATCATAGTCAACAAAAGAGTCTGAAATGCAGTACTTGGATGCAATCTCAAAAACGACAGAATGATCTCTGCTCATTTCCAAGGCAAACCATTCAATATAACAGTAATCCAACTCTATGCCCCGACCAGTAATGCTGAAGAAGCTGAAGTTGAATGGGTCTATGAAGAGCTACAAGACCTTCTAGAACCTACACCCCCAAAAGATGTTCTTTTCATTGTAGGGGACTGGAATGCAAAAGTAGGCAGTTAAGAGATACCTGGAGGAACAGGCAAATTTGTCCTTGGAGTACAGAATGAAGCAGTGCAAAGGCTAACAGAGTTTGCCAAGAGAATGCACTGGCCATAGCAAACACCTTCTTCCAACAAAACAAGAGAAGACTCTACACATGGATATAACCAGATGGTCAATACCGAAATCAGATTGATTATTTTCTTTGCAGCCAAAGATGGAGAAGCTCTATACAGTCAGCAAAAACAATACTGGGAACTGACTGGCTCAGATCATGAACTCCTTATTGCCAAATTCAGACTTGAATTGATGAAAGTAGGGAAAACCACTAGATCATTCAGATATGACCTAAATAAAATCCCTTACGATTATACAGTGGAAGTGAGAAATAGATTCAAGGGTTAGGTCTGACAGACGGAGTGCCTGAAGAGCTGTGGATGGAAGTTCATGACATAGTACAGGAGGCAGGGAGCAAGACCATCCCCAAGAAAAGGAAATGCAAAAAGGCAAAATGGTTGTCTGAGGAGGCCTTACAAATAGCTGTGAAAAGAGAAGCAAAATGCAAAGGAGAAAAGGAAAGCTATACCCATTTGAATGCAGAGTTCCAAAGAATAGCACGAGAGATAAGAAAGCCTTCCTCAGTGATCAGTGCAAAGAAATAGAGGAAAACAACAGAATGGGAAAGACTAGAGATCTCTTCAAGAAAATTAGAGATACCAAGGGAACATTTCATGCAAAGATGGGCTCAATAAAGGACAGAAATAGTATGGACCTAACAGGAGCAGAAGATATTAAGAAGAGGTGGCAAGAATATACAGATGAACTATACACAAAAGGTCTTCACGACTCAGATAATAATGATGGTGTGATCACTCACCTAGAGCCAGACATCCTGAAATGTGAAGTCAAGTGGGCCTTAGGAAGCGTCACTATGAACAAAGCTAGTGGAGGCAATGGAATTCCAGTTGAGCTCTTTCAAATCCTAAAAGATGATGCTGTTCAAGTGCCACACTCAATATGCCAGCAAATTTGGAGAACCTAGGAGTGGCCATAGGACTGGAAAATGTCAGTTTTCATTCTAATTCTAAAGAAAGGCAATGTCAAAGAATGTTCAAACTACCACACAATTGTAGTCATCTCACACGCTAGTAAAGTAATGTTCAAAATTCTCCAAGCCAGGTTTAACAGTACATGAATCTGCCTTACTCTATCTTAAATCAGTCACAATTCCTACAATTCTGTAAATTTTTCTCAATCTGTCTTTTTATCTTTATTTACATTTCTATGTGTATTGCTTTTGTTCAAGCCTGTGCACTTTCTTGCTTGTGTTTCTTAAACATGCTACACATGTGAAATGGCAGCCCATTCCAGTACTCTTGCCTGGAAAATCCCATGGACGGAGGAACCTGGTAGGCTACAGTCTGTGGGGTCTCAAATATTCGGACACGACTGAGTGACTTCACTTTCACTTTCTTTCACACATGTGGGCCTCAGAGAATGTTGATTTAGGTTTCCAAATGTGTAAAATCAAGTGGGTCATCACTCTTTGCAATTTAATTTCCTCATCTGCAGAACAGGCCTAATAATGTGTACGTGGGAAATTTTTTGGCAAGCATAGGCCGAGGCAAACTGTCAGGCAGCTTCTGTTAGCTGTGGAGGATTATACCAAAGCTCGTTACTTCATTCCCTAGACTCTTCTACCTTTCTAGAAGTGCAATTACCATACTTGCTCTGTACAAAGTGCATGCTGCCACTGGGGTCAGGAGAGAGCTATAGCATATATGGATGTAAGGGGATGAGGATATTCTGCTGTTTCAGATAAAATGCCTTTCCCTGAGCACAGAGATCTACAAATGTGCTCATATCTACCTCTTGGCATTCAGCAGCCCATAGCATGTCAACTATACTTTTATTTACAATGATGCATAGCATAAAACAGGACCTCCTTTCTTGGAGGTCACGAGACCTCTTTCTTGGAGTTTACAAAAGTAGCTCCTTTGCTTTTTTCAGTAGCTTCCTAAGGAACAAATATGCCTTGGTAGAGATTCAATAAAATCAATTAATTAGGTAAACCTTCTTAAGTAACAATGGAAACAGGAGTCAGAAGCTATGTTAATGCCTTGTCTTGGACAGACAATGCTTAGCACTTGCTCATGTACTAAAAGCACAGTCACACAGGTCAGTATTACGTTTGCTGAAAGACTGAATGATTATTTTACTGAATGGTTGCTGCAGCTCTCGTGTTGGTTTTATATAGCTAACTTAATTGTTGCTAGTGGCAACAGCAGGGTCCATGTCAGCTACTGATGCCATTTATACTGCTGAAGCAGTCAGTGCCAGTGTTTCCATTAGAAATGTCTGTGTTTAAAAGAATACTGATTTAAGTAAAGAAATAAATGGAAAGAGAGAAGCTTCATGAATTCTGAAGATATGTAGATAGGGTTGCTCCTATCTGAAAAAAGAAAGACTACATTAATTTGTTCTTTCATTCAGCAAGTATTTACTGAACACCTACTATGTCCTAGCTGGTGTGCATGATAGAAATGGTCAGTGAAACATGTCTCAGGTCCCCTGAGGGTTACAGTCTAGAGTGGAAGACCAATGATAAGTAGATGACAAACAAGTGAATAAATGTTTACTAATTGTGTTTAAGTATGATGAGGGAAATAAACAGATGCTGTAAAATGTTTTAACTGAATGAGGATACGGAAGTGATGTATACACAGGGTTAGAGAAACTCTCTTTCAGAAAGAAAAGTTCAAACCGAAACTTGAAGGTTAAGAAGAAGTGGCTGGGCAAATTCTAGGCAGAGAGACCTGCATATCCAGAATTCCTGACACTAGAAGTGGTTTGGAGTATTCAGAGATGTTGGCAGTCGGCTGGCTTGTTAGGGTGGGTTGTTCCTTTTGGTCATCATGAATTTATAGAAGACAACGTATCCAGTTTTTTGTTCTTCTCTCGCGTCATTCAGTTGTGTAGGTGTAGGTGTGGACAAATTAGACAACGGCGTTCATTCAGTTGTTTTCTGTTTGCTCATGAGTGGGATGCTGAAGAGTCTCAGGGAGTACAAAATACTTCAAGACAGTACATTTACAAATCAATCTTAGGATCTAACAGGAAGAAAGATGGAAGTATATATAGGTGGGATCATATAGGTAGAAAGTAAGCAGCACAATAAAGGAGTTCATGGTCTGTAGCCAGAGATAGTATCCAGGGGGCAACTGTAAGTATGAGTATTTGAGTGTGTGTTAAGGACCTTCCCTGAGAGGGTTTAGAGGGATGTGGTGGATGTCCTTAGAAGTCTGCTTATATTGGTAGCTTCATTTTCTCTAGATTTGTCTCTGTCGTTCCATGTGTCCATCTGCATATTTTGCTATTGAGGATACTGACCACGTCTTACTCCCTAATACATAGCTTCATCAGAGTCTGTCATTTCAAACCCTAAAAACTTTTTGGGGAAAAAAAAATCCATCTTCATTTAAATGTACTTGTTTCTCTATCCAATTCTCTGGTTTTTTACCAGCTGACATGTTAGTTAACAAGAGAGACAAATTCAGTTAAATATTAATGGAGGATGATAGTTTAATTTGTTATCCTAGATAACACATTTGCATTTTAGCAGAAGCTTTTAAGAACAAATAGAAAAGAGTATCTAATGTAGAAATTCAAGCCAAATTTGGTATAGAACTTTTTTTTGCCTCTATGTCAAATCTTGGGGATAATAATTTAATTTATCTATATGTCAAATCCTGGGGATAATCACTTAATTTACTTATATGTAGGGTCAGTCTAGATATGAGAACCATTGTTTTAAAGCTGTAACAGAAATGGAGACCTATTATTTGCTGTAGTTTGAAGTGAACTTAGAAACTTAGTACCATTTTCAACTTTTCGTGGTAAGGAAATGAGATCTAGAAAACAGAATTAGTTGCCTTATCTGCTTAATTACTTAGCTGGTGGCTACTCAAATCCCAGTCTATACCCCACCGTATATGGTTTACCTACTTACCAGGAAAATTAAAATGAAACCTTCTCAAATAGGTGAAAGAGTGTGCTACTGTAAAAGACATCCAGAGTTGGAGATTCTACCATCTTCTAAAGTACCTCATCCAATATTCAGTAACCTTTTATAATAGGAAATCATCTGTTATAATCCAGCATGGGTAGTAGAAAGAACACTGGGTTTGAAATGAGGCTTGTATTGTGGTTGTAGCAGTGGTAGGCAGCCTCTTAGATGGTCTCCGATGGTCCCCACTTCCTCATATTTATGCCTTTTTTGTAATCCTTTCCGCTTGAGTGTGGGCTTGACCTGGTGACTTGCTTCTGTTCTAGTGAAGAGCCTAAGTGGAAGAATATCACTTCCAGCAAAAGTGAAAGAATATCACTTCCAATATAAGGTTATGAAAAGACTGGTGGTCATCTTGGGAACTCTTTGATCTCTCAGATCACTTCCTTAGGGGCAAGCCATTGTGTGTTACGGAAGCCCATGCGGCAAGGAATCAAGGCCAGCCAGCAGCCACATGAGTGGATTTTGGAAGTGAATTGGACCTCTCTTCTGCATCCCCTACACCCCTTGCCTATCTGAGTCCTCAAATGAGATTGCAGTCCTGGCCAGGAGTTGAGCTAGCCTGCCTCCTCATGACACACCTGGAGCCAGAGGTACCCAGACAAGTTGCAACCCTCTTCCTGACTCACGAAAACTATGAGATAAATAAATGTCTGTTGTTTGTTTAGGTAGCATACTTTTGTGCTAGTCCAAGCCTTTCTGGGTCTCGGCTTCTTCACTTGTATGTGTTCAACAATTGAACCAAGTGATCTTTGAGGCCACATATTATACAGATTGCTGTTAGGTATCTGAATTCCTCATATATTACCATAAGTTGATTCTAATTCTGTCTTCAATAGTGATGAAGAATACTCAGTTATTTTTCTTCTAAAAATAAACCATCAAATATTATGGCTGTAAGGAAGCTTGTTACTTCCCTTCCAGTCCAACATGTGAAAATAAAATAAAACCTTTGATGTTTAAGGATTTGGTTTTATCTTATTACTTTCCAGTGCTAACTTTACTTATCACGTTAAACAATAGTTCTACGCTATTATCACCTAAATCTTATTCTTTACAAAGTCCTGCGAGAAAAGATGCATAAAAGTATGTTGTACGTATAATTTGACAAGGGTTTTGTAATGCTTTAATTTCAAAGAAGTAAATGTCATGATTGGTTCTTATTTGATAAAACAATTACAAAAACTCTGACTACTCTGGGTAAATTGAGAACACCAGACTTTGTATCAGAAATGTGTCTTCTATACCTATCTGAACAACGTACATCTGACACAGGGATGATTATGTAGTCAGAAAATATTTCCTTGAAATATGTAGCAAAGGTCTTTGCTGGGTATCAGTTAGATGTCCACTATGTTCTTATTGATTCATTGATCTAGGTCCCAGCATCTGTTTTCCAAATAGAACAGAAACTACTCTGTTGGCATGCTGGAGGATGGAAGCCAATTAGCCCTCAGAGAATCCTGGACTCCATTCAGTTGTGATAGTTCTATACAGCAACTCATTAAAAATAATATGAGAGCTATGTAAAACCTTCTCTGGGTATTGATGCCTGCTTCTCAATATGTTGTATTTGAATCAGAGCCCTTATTTTCTTCATATCATAGGCTATTGTCTCTCCTGTGAAGCCAAAGAAATGTGTTTGTTTGGTTTGATTCTGTGTATGTGTGTATGGATTACGTGGCGTGGTGGCTGACTTCCAAAGGAATGACTGTAATGTCTCATATTAACTTTTCCACCTCTCGGGGTTCTTAAGCTACAGAAATTAGTTGGGGTGGAACCCACATTGTCAACAAAGATTTATAATCATTACTACTAGAATGGTCTAAAAACAGATATTCAGAAGGCTCCAGTACAAAAGCAGTCTGTTTCTAAGCAGCATGTAGATTGTTCTTTCTTTCCTGTCATGCGAGTTGCCTTCTTTGTCCATATTTTTTGAAATATGTTAAGGATGCTGGGCCTTAGCCTCTAAGGTTCCAAATCTCTTCAGTTATCCAAGAATGCAATTCAGACTAATGAGTGGCAGTGAGGGGTGTGTGTGTGTGTGTGTGTGTGTGTGTGTGCCCGCACGCGCTGCCACTGCCCTGGGGCTGTTCCCCACTCCGTCTGCCTCACTTGTCCTTGACGGAGGCCACGTACCACGTGCGCTAACTGCGTGCTGTGATAGCTCGGCTGGCACCGAGGGGACCTGCGGCTCATGGCTCAGGGAAGGCCACCAACTGCTTCCTGCTAGGTCAGTGACCACTGTCAGCTGGGGGGAGTCTCCTGTCACTGCCAGCCTGCGGGAGCTTCAGAGGGCTGACCCGCAGGGGAAAGGGCACCGCTTCTCAGAACTTGTCCTATTTGCATTATAAAGACAGAGAATGAGGTGACTTTGGGAGGCAGCCCTTGCCCCCAGACCTCCTGCAAACAAGCAGATGCCTTTAGAGGGATGAAAGCATGGGGCAAGATAGAATTCTCCTTCGTTGTTGATTCACTGCCTGATTTTACTGCTGCTTTAAATGCAGAGGCTTTCCTCTATTAGGAAATGTGTTTTAGACTAGGGCTTAATGCTGCATCTCTTGGTATTTTTTTTTTTTTTTTGAACTTGGTCTCATGAATCCTTCAACCTGATGTGAGGTAATTTGAAAATAAGAAAATAAATAACTTAGGTTTCTTTGCAGGGATATAAAGTGGCTTTTAATCCTATAATGTTTTCCTCTGTCATCACCAAGCTTAGTGAACAGAACAGTCTTAAAAACAGAAAGCTTTCAATGATTCTGCGGTGGTGGCATGTGCTGGGAGAGACTGCCTGAGAGTGCCATAAAAACGAGGGGAGAGGCGCTCCGTAAATATGCGGGTGGTTATTTATTACAAAATAAATTATGTATTGACATGAAGAATTACACCATAATTTTCTGTTTGAGATGGTACCAAAGTAAATTGGTTTCTATCTAAAAGGTCACAGGGAATGCTGGCTTTGTGTTCCTGTCATGACATTTGCCTTATTGGCATTCAGGAGCATTCCCTCTGCTTCATGCAATCACTGTCTCCTTTCACTGTGTTTACAGATAATCCAGAGACTTTGCAGGCCAAATGGCTTTCTGAATATGAGCCCACAAAGCATCAAATCAGACAGCCTCCTGCTTAGAGAGTTTTTAGCGCAGTTCAGCCATAAGGCAAACATCAATAATTGCTTTAGAAGGGAAAGTGACGGGAAATTGTTCATAATTTGCCATCACAATAATTAAGAGTGGCTAGGACTATTGCAACCACTATTTAATTTCCCCTTCTTTAAAATTACCTCTGTTATTGTCACCAGCTGCTCTGTGGTGAGAGCGATTAGCGCTGTTTGTCTGAGGGCTTCTATTCCTAGGAACAAATCATTCACTCACCTCCGTATGGAACCCGTGATGCATTTTGATCCAATCTATTTTACATTTGCAGTGAAGACATGTGTGAGTTTGCAAAGACTGGGCCAACTGCTAAACTGTTGCTGGGTGGGCTTCACAGGCCTCTCCTGAAACATACTGTACTGCATATGGCTTAGAACGAATAACCAAATGCCTTAAACTTGGGGAAAAAAAGGAAAATAATAAGCGTCTTAACCATTGTTCAGCGGTTTTCATGCCTGATTTGGTAGGTAAAGGTTATCAGAAAAGTCACCTCAAGTGTGCTTAGAAAGCTTAATGACATCTCTCCACTCCTGTGGCAGGCATCTCACGAGGGGAAAGGTTACTAGAGGCCAAAATTAGAAACCTTGTCTTTGGTAAATGAGCTGATGAGTGTCATCCGTGTCCAAGCTGCCCACAGCTAGAGGGGCTAGAGCTTCCTTCCTGGGTGTCATGCTTCACGTATCTTCTTAGGACTCCAAAGTTGCATTGCTCTCTGCAGTCTCCTCTGGCCTCAGCACAGCCTGCCTCCTACTGCACTCATCTCTGTGTTGACTTCATCTCTTCTGCTGAGCCGTATGCCCTTTGAAGTCAGTATTTTGAATGCTCACAGTCCTTGGCAGGAAGCATACGATAGTTGCTGAATGAATATTTGTTGATGGATGAACTGAGTGATGGATGATTGACAGTCCTCACACAGAAGTAGGGGGGACGTCTCCATGGTAGACCAGGGGGCTGTTACTAACTGCACCAGCCCAGGAGCAAACTGGCTACCAAAGAGCAAATCAGACTGTATTAACAGAAAGAGGAGCTACTTGCACTACTGTGAGGTGCAGGTTTTGCTAAGCTCCTTTTTTATTCATTCAACGTAAAGTGTGGAGTGCTTTGCCTATGCCAGTTTCTGTTTTAGGCTCTTATGGTTTATTGGTGAGCAAAACATTCTGTGCACTTGTGGAGTCTGTATTCTGGTGCAGGAACTCAGGCAGTTAATAAGCATAGTAAGTAAACCATGTATTATGGTAAAATGTGATACATGCAGCGAAAACAGTGAGGCAGGGTAAACAAGGTTGGAGTGCTCAGGGTGGGGATGAGGCCTGGCTGGGTCTCAGTTTTGAATAAGGCCTCATTGCATTGGAAAGACTTGAAGTTAGTGTAGGAGTTACAATGTGGCTGCTAGAAGAGGAGCAGTCAAAGCCTAGGAGCTGCCTGAGGCAACACCCTAGGTTGGGAGTGTGCCCGGGGGTCCTGTGAGGAGCACTCCCAGGCAGGACTGGGATAAATGACACAAGCATCGTAGGATGTGAGATCAAGAGAAAACAGAGTGCCTGATCCAGGGCTCCTAGCCACCGTGAGGCCTTTGGCTTTTACTCCTGAGTGACAGAGTTAATCTAACACACTCCCTTCTTCATGCTTGGAACTCGAGTTTCACACTTGTATCTATTTCAGCCAGTAACACTTCACATTAAACTGTTTGGGTTTTCTTTCTTGCTAGACTCTTAAGTTCTAAATGCTATTTCAAAATCTCATAATTCTCAGTATCTGGACCAGAAGAATGAATGCACATGGTAAATGCTTGATTATTGTTTGTTGAATTGAATTATGACAACAAACAAATCATAGGAGTAGGAATTCCTTAATATTATAAAAGGAACTTGGATCACAGTTTCTGGGGCAGAGGAGTTGGTTTAAGAATGTATCGTACACATTGAGCTCTAGGTTGGTGTTTTTCTGCTGAAGTCCACTGTTCTTTCCTTTCTGTGCAGTTTTCTCACCACCCTCTAATGTTTGTTCCCCAAAAGTCAGCTGCGGTGCTAAATCTGACACCACCCTCCTCCCTGGGAAACCTCTGGTGCGTATGCTGCTGGTTTCATGAGCTAGGGCTCTGTATCTCAACCACAGATGAATGCTGGAATCCTTGGGGAGCTTTTATAAACTATTATGCCTTGACTTCCTCACAGAGCAGTTGTACCAGAAGTTCTGAGGGTGGGGCACAGGCATGGGTATATTTTAAATGCTCCCAGATGATGCTAATGTTCAGCCAGGGTAGAGAGCCACAGATCTGGAGCTCTTTCAAGATTTTCAGAGGTGACCCACATTCCCAATGAACATTTGAGCTCCAAGAAAGGGAATCCCTCAGAGATATTGTAGGTTTGGTTCCAGAACAGTGCAATAAAGTGAATATCACAATTAGTCAAGTCACATGACTATTTTGGTTTCCCAGTACATATAAAAGTTATGTTTATACTATATTGTAGTCTATTAAGAGTACAATGGTATTATGTTTTTTAAAAATTACAAACTTTAATTAAAAATACTTTATTGCTAAAAATGCTAGCTATCATCTGAGCCTTTAGAAAGTCATGTTTTTTTTCAGTAGTAACATCAAAGGTCACCGATCACAGATCACCATAATAAATATAATAATAATAATGAAAATGTTTGAAATATTATAAGAATTACCAAAACATGATACAGAGATGTGAAATGAGCACACATTGTTGGAAAATGATGTCAGTAGACTTGCTTCATGCAAGGTTGCCACAAACCTTCAATTTGTAAAAAATATAGTACCTGTGAAGTTCAATAAAACAAGTAATGCTTAAATATAAATTTGGTCAATTTCCCAATCCCATTAATTCCTGGCAGCAACATGGCTGTGCATCAAGGTAGCAGCTCAAGGGGGTCTTGTTAGGTTTGCATGTTTGTATGAGTGCAAGTGTGGTGGTGAGAGGGGAGGTCTTTGAAGATTTCCTTTCTCTGTGATAATTGACCTGTTTGTAGATCAACCCACAATTGATACTCACAGAAGATAAATCTGGAGCTCATTCCTGGGTCTTCTCTCAGAAGAACATATGCCTGGTCTTGTCAAGGTGAACTTCCATCCTGGGAAGCAGTGGTACTGACCCCCTAGCACCCCAAGTTGGCATCTGCCATTGGTTGAGTGCACATGTGCTAAGTCGCTTCATTTGTGCCCAATTCTTTGGGACCCCATGGACTGTAGCCTGCCAGGCTTCTGTCCGTGGGATTCTCTAGGCATGAATACTGGAGTGGTTTGCCATGTCCTCCTCCAGGGAATCTTCCTGACCCTGGGGTCAAACCTGGGTCTCCTGCATTGCAGGCAGATTCTTTACCATTTGAGCTACCAGGAAAGCCCACAGTTGAGTATTCTTCCTCAGTGGTTTAGCAGATCCTAATCTAAGGATTGGGAAAGCATGCCTGTGGCCTTCAACTTAGACAATCTGTGCAGTACCCAATCACCTTGAGTTTGGGTGTCAAGTGACAGCCACTCAGGGGTGGCTGGTCCTCAGCAGCCCGATGGTCCTGCTTTTTAACCCAGTGTGAGGCCTGGTGGTGTACATGACCAACCATGGTCATGTATACATTTTCCTCCTCACAAAATGTTAAAGTAGGCCTTTCAACATACTTGGTATGAAATCTTGTCTTCTTAATATTTACTCAATGTTCAGATGATTCTATTGCCAGAGTAGGTCATGTATTACCAGGCTTTATGAAAGTGTGAAGAATTTAATTTATTTATATCTTCATTTTCCCTTTTATTTGTGTGTCACTAAATACTTCTGGAGAATTTACTATGTACTATGCTACATCATGGGAGTGCAAGGTGGTTATGGCACCCTTCCTTCAACTCACATTCTAGAAAGGAGATGAAGATATAAACAGAAAGTAAGAACATAATACAGGAGTTCTTCAGTCACAGAGGGAGATAGGAGGTGATGGGACTCTTTCAGATTGCAGGTGCTGTGAATTGAAAGGCAAGGAGTTGGGAGACTACATCAAGATTTGGAGAGCAAAATTATTCCTAAAATAGAGGGAGTAGAAAGGATGGTGGTGAAGTTGAGGCTGAAGGCATAGATTGGTATCAGATTGCAATGTACTCATGCAAAGTTACTTCCCTGGTGGTTCAGACCATAAAGCGTCTGCATACAATGTGGGAGACCCGGGTTTCAATCCCTGGTTTGGGAAGATCTCCTGGAGATGGAAATGACTCCAGTATTCTTGCTTGGAAAATCCAGTGGACGGAGGAACCTGGTAGGCTATAGTCCATGGGGTTGCAAAGAGTCAGACATGACTGAGCGATTTCACTTTCACTTTCAGGGAATTTGCACTTGATTCTGAAAAATCAAGGTGGTACAAATGAAAAAAAGAGAAAACTAAACTTTGTAATCAGAAAAATATGATTAAATTTTGGCTCAGCTACTTATTAGTTACATAGTATTGTGCTAATTATTGGAAATAGTTCAGTCTCTATTTCCTCATCGATAAAAATGGATATGATAGAACATGACTCACAGTGTTAGTTTGAGGGCTAAATGAAACAATGTTCATGAAAGTAAGGGCAGCTGTGTGGTGGGTTCTAGAAGTATGCCATGCAATACTCAGGCCACTAGTCACACGTGGTTACTTAATTAAAAGTAAATAAAAGGATTTGTTTTTGAGGTGCACAATAGCCACATGTGGCTAGTGGCTGTCATGTTGGAAAGCACTGGTGTGGAACATTTCCATCATCACGGAGCGTTCTATTGGGCAGTGCTACTCTCTGGAAGTTCTCCTCGCCTGCCTAGAAGCACCAGGCTCCTAACTGTTTTAGTTCATGTGTTGATATTACAGGTTATGATGTATTATAAAAAGTAGTTTTTCTTTAATGTAAAGTTTGGAAATGGGTTCGGATCAAGATTATGTTCCCCGCAGATGTCAGTCGAGAGCTCGCACACAGCCCTGTGCTGACGTGCAGCTGCTGCCCCCTCTCTTGCAGCCTGGCTGCCTTTCCTGCCTCTAGGCTTGGAATTATACTCAGTTCTCTTGGAAATGGCCAGAGTGACAAGCAAACTGCTCTGGACCTGAGGTACATGTTTCCCTGGGGATTTACCCTAGGATCCAAACTGTATTCTCTATGGGATTGCCTGTTGGACTGACTCATGCCATTTCAAATGACAGCTTAATTCATCCTGTTCCCTTGAGCAAGGGTTGGTAACACAGACCACTGGGGATGATGGGCATTTCCAGTGACAGGTAGACACCTGCACTGAACTCTCAATTCACTTCAACTTAGGCTACTTTCCCAGAAAGAGTGTATTAACTTCCAGTTTCTACTGAACTCTGGTTTCACTTAGAGAGTTAAAGTTACAAAGCACACATCTATTTTCTACATGGAATGGTTATTTTCAGGAGTAAAAAAATTTAGGACTATTGAGAGAATGGAATGTATAAAACTCGGTTGGTAAATTAAAAAAAAAATTAAAGCCTTCCTGAATCAACTTGGGAATAAACAGTTCTTAATGACAATTGTATTGTGGTACTTTATTGTCACATAATTTATTTTGTACACATAATTGACTTTTACTTGGGAAGCAGGAAAGCCCATGCAGAAATGTTAAAAAGAAGTCAAGTGAGAGACCAGCTGGGAGAAATTAAATCCATCTGTGTGTAAATATAATAAGGTGAAAGGAGTTTGGCATTTATTGAGGAGTATATGCAAATGTAGTGAGTTGCTAGAAGGGACGTTCTCTGGGGCCTGCAGTGATTTTGAGAATTCTGAAGAATTGGCAGAGATTCAGCTGGGCATGAAAGATGGTTGGGATTATGGTGAGAAATGGGGAGGGATTTCAGACAGAGGATGTGCAAAGTTGTAAAGTGGGAAAAGTACTTTTTTTTTTGTAGTGGGAAGTGACCAAACACTCGTGTATTATATGGAAATAAATGAGAAGTAAAATTTGATATTGTTCAGCCCAGACTGGGTAGAAAGGGACAGACCTTGAATAATACATGCATTATTAAGGTTTTTTTTTTTGTGTGTGTTTTACTACATATCAAGTCAGGCAGTGAGCGAAAACATTTTAAATGTACGTTTAAAATTTTAATTTTCACAACAGACCAATAAGGAAGATAGTGCTGGTCACATTTTACAGATGAAGCAGGATAAATTTAGAGAGCATAAGTAGTTTGTCCAAGGCCTGGCATGCCCGGCTCCTTGTGCTTGCCGCTTCCCTGGTGGTTCAGTCAGTAAAGAGTCTGCCTGCAATGCGGGAGACTCGGGTTCAATCCCTGTGTTGGGAAGATCCCCTAGAGAAGGAAATGGCAACCCACTATAGTATTCTTGTCTGGAGAATTCCATGGACAGAGGAGCTAGGTGGCTACAGTCCTTGGGGTCATAAAGAGTCAGACATAACTGAGTGACTAACGCTTTCACACTTTCACAAAAGTATTGGAAGACAAGTCTCCGTAGGTCTCCTGAACCTCTGTACATCTATATTGCGGAGCCCCTGGCTGCCTCTGTTCTGGATTAACCTTTCCTGGATGTTTTCATAGCTAACAGCTTTGAAAGATAGAACTAGGGTCTCTTGGAGCAAAGGACAGGTTTACTTATTGTCTGGTGCAATAAAAATAAATGTCTTCCTCTGGGGCAAAGGTTGAGCAGGTTTACTACCCATGATAAAAGATTTGGGTTCCCTAGGCTCACAGTTTCTCTCCTGGAGTGTGTGTGTAGGAGGCACTTGATCCCTTCAGATTACTGTGTGGGAACTGAGGCTTGGGGAAGTGGAATGTTAATAGCACTTGGCTACTTAGTGCTAATTGCTCTGAGTCATATATTTGTTTTTAATTAAGTACACTTATTTATTTTTAATTACTTAAAAAAATTATTTATTTAATTTACTGTCTTTGACCCAGAAGTTTTGGGTTTTCTTTCAACATGTATGAAATTGTGGCAGACTAACTTGTTAGCTTGCAAGGACCTAAACATCTGGTAAGCAGTGAAACAACCTTAGAGGGCTTTGGAATTCAAATATTAGGTGAAAAAGGCCTGTGCAAAAGTATTTTGAAAGGAAGAAATAGATGCTAGAAATAAAGAAATAAGTTTAGGAAAGAATATTTGGGGAGTGTGCTGCGAAGGGTGGTCAGAACATATGAAAGGTCAAAAGAGATTAAAAGATCAAAGGAGATATTCTGAAATTACAATGCGAAATTAATAGAGGAGGAACTTTTCTCTGAAGTTTAGAGCTGGTGTTTAAAAACTCTGTATAGGATCTAGAAGAGGAAGCAAAGATAAAATATATCAATTGGATCTTCCTTCTCCTCACCTCCTCTAAAATTTGATTAGGTTAAGCTGCTGAGGTGGTACTAGTAGTAAAGAACGCCCCACCAATGCAGGATATGTAAGAGATGCAGTTTGATCCCTGGGTTGGGAAGATCCCCTTGAGGAGCACATGGCAACCCACTCCAGTGTTTTACCCTGGGAAATCCCATGGACAGAGAAGCTTGGCAGTCTATGGACCATAGGGTTACAAAGAGTTGGACTTGACTGAACTAATTTAGCATGCATGCATGCAAGCTGTTGAGAGGAACTGGGAGGTTCCTGCTTACTTTTGGCATCTTTCTGTGAGTGAGGTAGTGGGGGAAGAGGAGCAACTGGCTGGAGTGATGGCCACACTGCTTTTGAGGCCATTCCAGACATTCTGTGGCTGGCTGCAGGTGGTGCCTTTCTTCCAAGGAAAAGCTTGGTGTCATTTTGCCAGAGTGGCCCCGGCACAGTGTGTCTTGGAACTCCCACCTGCTAGCACCCACTCTAGCTCCAGCTAGCCTACCATAACCACTTGGCATATGCAGTCTACACAGGAAATGCCTCAATAAAAGGCCACACTCAAGACTTGGGAGATGATTTCACCTAATTCATAGAAACAAATACCATCAAACAAAATAAGGAGACAGAGGAATGTGTCCCCAAAGAAAGAACAAGAAAATAAATCCCAGAAAAACCTTTGTGAAGTAGAAGTAATTTACTTCATTTAGAGTTCAAAGTAATGGGCATAAAAATGCTCATTGAACTTGGGAGAAGATGAAGGGACACAGTGAGAACTTCAAGAATTAGGAAATGTAAGAGAACAAGGCAGAACTGAAGAATATAATAATTGAAATGAAAAAAATATGCTAGAAGGAATCAGAAGCAGATTAGATGTTACAGAAAAACTGAGCAGTGATCTGGAAGATCATTGCCCAATCAAAATATCAAAAAAAAAATAGTTTAAAGGATTTCTGGAACAACACCAGTCATACAAGTTATTTCATTGTAGGGGTTCCAGAAGGAGGAGAGAGAGGGAGAAGGAGGCATAAAACATACTTGAAGAAATAATGGCTGAAACCCCTGCCCCCTGCTGCCCCAATTTGAGCATGGAAAACAAATATCCAGGTCTAGGAAGCACAAAGCCCAAACAAGATGAACCTAAAGAGACCCACATTGACACATATCATAATTAAAATGGCAAAAGTTAAAGAGAATTTTAAAGGCAGCCAGAAAAAAACAGAGTCACGTGCCAAGGAGCCGCTATAAAACTATGAGATGAATTTTCAGTAGAAACTTTGCAGGCCAGAAGGGAATAGCAAGATAAATTTAAAGTGCTAAAGGAGAAACTTACAATCAAGAATACCTATTTAACAAATTTATCATTCAGAAATGAAGGAAAGATAAATTTTCCCAGAGAAGCAAAAACAAAGGAGCATATCACCATTAAACTGGACTTACAAGAAATTTTAAAGGGTCTTCTTTAAGTGTAAAAGAAAAGACCGCAACTATAAATAAGAGAATATCTGAAAGAAAAGCTCATTGGTAAAGGCAAACATATAATAATGTCAAAGGATCATCTATTTAGAAAGCTAGTATGAAAGTAAAAAGGCGAAAGTCATAAAATCAACTATAAATACAATAAGTAGTTAAGGGATACACAAAATAAAAGGATTAAAGTATGATATAAGAACCAAAAATGGGATAGGAGAGTAAAATGTAGTGCTTTTATAATGTGTTCAAATTTAAGTGACTATCAGTTTAAAATAAACTGCTGAAATATGTGAACATTATGGTAACTTCAAACCAAAAACCTATAATAGATACAGAAAAAAAAAAAGAGAAAGGAACCCACAAACCTTCAATTTGTAAAGAACACAATATCTATGAAGTGCAAAAAAATGAAGCACAATAAAATGAGATATGCCTGTACATTAAACTAAGAAGCTTTTGCTCAGAGAAGAAAACCATCAACAAAATGAATAAGCAACCTATTGAATTAGATATTTGCTAATGACATGTCCAAGAAGGGGTTAATATTCAAAACATAGAAAGAACTCATCAAACTCAATTTCAAGAAAAGGAAATAATCCAATTAAAAAAACAACAGAGGACCTGGATAGATATTTTTTTGAAAGAGACATACAGAAGACCAACAGACACTTGAAAAGATGCTCTGCATCACTAATCATCAGGGAAATGCAAGTCCAAATAACAATGAGATATCACCTCACACCTGTCAGAATGGCTACTATCAAAAAGAAGTAAAAAGTGTTGAAGAGGATGCAGCAAAAAGGAAACCCTTGTATACTTTTGGTGGGATTGTAATTTAATTGGTACAACCACTATAGAAAACAGTATGGAGGTTCCTCAAAAATTAAAAGAAAAAACAAAAACAAAAAAGTACCATGGGATTCAACAATTGCACTTCTGGGTATTTATCCAAAGAAAATGAGAACACCAATTTGAAAAGATATATGCACTTTCATGTTCATTGCAGCATGATTAAATAGCCAAGAAATGGAAACAACCAAAGTGTCCATGAATAGGTGAATAGATGAAGAGGTGGTACACACACACACACACACACACGCTGGAATATTATTCAGCCATAAAAATAATGAAATCTTGCCATTGTGACAACATGGACAGACCTTCAGTAAAGTTGAGTTCGGTTCAGTCTCTCAGTCGTGTCCGACTTATTGCGACCCCATGGACTGCAGCACGCCAGGTTTCCCTGTCCATCACCAACTCTCGGAGGTTACTCAGACTCATGTCCATTGAGTCGGTGATGCCATCCAACCATCTCATCCTCTGTCATCACCTTCTCCTGCCTTCAATCTTTCCCAGCATCAGGGTCTTTTCAGATGACTCAGTTCTTCACATCAGGTGGCCAAAGTATTGGAGTTTCAGCTTCAGTATCAGTCCTTCCAGTGGATATTCCGGACTAGTTTGATCTCCTTGCAGTCCAAGGGACTCCAAAGAATCTTCTCCAACACCAGAGTTCGAAAGCATCAATTCTTCAGCCCTCAGCTTTCTTTATAGTCTAACTCTCACATCCATACATGACTACTGGAAAAACCATAGCTTTGACTAGATGGACCTTTGTTGGCAAACTAATGTCTCTGCTTTTTAAATGCAGTCTAGGTTGGTCATAGCTTTTCTACCAAGGAGCAAACATCTTTTACTTTCATGGCAGCAGTCACCATCTGCAGTGATTTTAGAGCCCAAGCAAATAAAGTGTGTCACTGTTTCCATTGTTTCTCCATCTATTTGCCATGCAGTGATGGGACCAGATACCATGATCTTAGTTTTCTGAATGTTGAGTTTGGAGCCAATTTTTTCACTCTTCTCTTTCACTTTCATCAAGAGGCTCTTTAGTTCTTTGCTTTCAGCCATCAGGGTGCTGTCATTTTCATATCCAAGGTTATTGATATTTGTCCCTGTAGTCTTGATTCCAGCTTGTGCTTATTCAAGTCTGGCATTTCGCATGATGTACTCTGCATATAAGTTAAATAAGCAGGATGACATATATAGCCTTGACATACTCCACTGCTGAGTTTTCCACATTTTCTGGCATATTGAGTGCAGAACTTTCACAGCATCATCTTTTAGGATTTGAAAGAGCTCAACTGGAATTCCATCACCTCCACTAGCTTTGTTCATAGTGATGCTTTCTAAGGCCCACTTGACTTCTTATTCCAGGATGTCTGGCTCTAGGTGAGTGATCACACCATCATGATTATCTGGGTCATGAAGACCTTTTCTGTAGAGTTATTCTGTGTATTTTTGCCATCTCTTCTTAATATCTTCTGCTTTTGTTAGGTCCATACTATTTCTGTCCTTTATTTTGCCCATCTTTGCATGAAACGTTCCCTTGATATGTCTCATTTTCTTGAAGAGATCTCTAGTCTTTCCCATTCTATTGTTTTCTTCTGTTTCTTTGCACTGATCACTGGGGAAGGCTTTCTTATCTCTCCTTGCCTTTCTTTGGAACTCTGCATTCAAATGGGTATATCTTTCCTTTTCTCCTTTTCCTTTAGCTTCTCTTCCTTTCACAGCTATTTGTAAGGCCTCTTCAGACAACCATCTTGCCTTTTGGTATTTCTTTTTCTTGATCCCTGCCTCCTATATGATGTCATGAACTTCGGTCTATAGTTCTTCAGGCACTCTGTCAGATTTCCCTTGAATGTATTTCTCACTTCTACTGTATAATCGTAAGGGATTTGATTTAGGTCATACCTGAATGATCTAGTGGTTTTCCCTACTTTCTTCAATTTAAGTTTGAATTTGGCAATAAGGAGTTCATGATCTGAGCCATAATCAGTTCCTGGTCTTGTTTTTGCTGACTGTATAGAGTTTCTCCATCTTTGGCTGCAAAGAATACAATCAGCGTGATTTCAGTATTGACCATCTGATCATGTCCACGTGTAGAGTCTTCTCTTATGTTGTTGGAAGAGGGTGTTTGCCATGACCAGTGCGTTCTCGTGGAAAAACTCTATTAGCTGCTGCAGTGCTTCATTCTGGAGAAGGCAATGACAACCCACTCCAGTACTCTTGCCTGGAAAATCCCATGGACAGAGGAGCCTGGTAGGCTGTTGTCCATGAGGTCACTGAGAGTCAGACACGACTGAGAGACTTCACTTTCAGTTTTCACTTTCATGCATTGGAGAAGGAAATGGCAACCCACTCCAGTGTTCTTGCCTAGGAAATCCCATGGACAGAGAAGCCTGGCAGGCTGCAGTCCATTGGGTTGTAGGAGATGGACATGACTTAGCAACTAAACTATCACCACCACCAGAGGGTATGATGCTAAGTGAAATAACTGAGAAAGACAAATACTGTATGATTTCATTGAGATGTGGAATCTAAAAACAAAACAAATGAACAAATGAAACAAAATAGACTCACAGATACAGAGAGCAAATTGTGATTGCTCGAGGTGGTTTGGGAGATGGGCAATATATGTTCAAAGACAATATATGTGAATATTCCGGTATAAAATAAAAAGTACTACATGGGTATATAATATACAGTATAGAGAATATAGCCAATAATAATGTGAAAACTTTGTATAGTAACGGGATAACTAGACTTGTAGTGATCATTTTGTAGTGTATAAAAAATATTGAATCACTGTGTTGTATGCCCAAAGCTAATATAATATTATAAGTCAATTATGCTTCAATAAAAAAGGAAAGGAAGGAAAAGGAAATCCTGGCTCCTAAGCACTGCTGTTTTGCAAACCACCATTGAATTTATGCTAGGTGAGTGCTTTGCCCTCTTTCTCTTTTCTTGTATTTTTAATATTAAAAGCACAAAATGTCATCTACTGCTCCTGCAATGTCACTTATTCGTTGCTATTGTTGAGTTGCTCAGTCGTGTCCAACTCTGTGCGACTTCATGGTCTGCAGCACGCCAGGCTTCCCTGTCCTTCACCATCTCCCGGAGCTTGCTCAAACTCATGCCTATTGAGTCAGTGATGCCAT
Organism: Cervus canadensis; assembly: GCF_019320065.1. Taxonomy (NCBI): domain Eukaryota; kingdom Metazoa; phylum Chordata; class Mammalia; order Artiodactyla; family Cervidae; genus Cervus; species Cervus canadensis. The sequence continues at coordinate 53,310,858 of NC_057405.1, read as the reverse complement.
TCAACCATCTTGTCCTCTGTCATTCCCTTCTCCTTCTGACTTCACTCTTTCCCAGCATCAGGGTCTTTTCTAATGGGCCGGCTCTTCACATAAGGTGGCCAAAGTATTGCAGCTTCAGCTTCAGCATCAGTCCTTCCAATGAATATTCAGGATTGATTTCCTTTAGGATTGGCTGGTTTGACCTCCTTGCAATCCAAGGGACTGTCAAGAGTCTTCTCCAACACCCCAGTTCAAAAGCATCAAATCTTTGGCGCTCAGCCTTCTTTATGGTCCAACTCTCACGTTCATACATGACTACTGGAAATATTATAGTTTTGACTATATGGACCTTTGTCAGCAGAGTAATGTCTCTGCTTTTTAGTATGTTGTCTAGATTTGTCATAACTTTTCTTCCAAGGAGCAAGTGTCTTCTAATTTCATGGCTGCAGTCACCATCTTCAGTGATTTTGGAGCCCAAGAAAATAAAGTCTGTCACTGTTTCCATTGTTTCTCCATCTATTTGTCATAAAGTGATGGGACTGGATGCCATGATCTTAGTTTTTTGATTTTTGAGTTTTAAGCCAACTTTTTCACTCTCCTCTTTCACCTCCATCAAGAGGTTCCTTAGTTCCTCTTCACTTTCTGCCATAAGGGTGTTGTCATATGCATATCTGAGGTTATTGATATTTGTCCCTGTAGTCTTGATTTCAGCTTGGGCTTCACCCAGTCTGGCATTTTGCATGATGTACTCTGCATATACGTTAAATAAGCAGGGTGACAATGTACAGCCTTGACATACTCCTTTCCCAAGTTGAACCAGTCTGTTGTTCCATTTTAAATGTCACTTACAGTGGCATAATTTAAAATATTTTCCCTTTGTTTTCTTTATAATAATGTTTGGGTTTCCTAAGAAGCATTGAAAGATAAATGAAAGGAATGGTGTATAAAATCCATCAGTTTGTGTTCATCGTATCCTGAGCCCCTCTTCCTTAATTAAGAGTCAGTTCAGAAAATCTTATCAGATTATATTTTTAAAATAAGAAGAGCATAGCATTGAAACATATATTACCATATGTAAAATTAGATAGCCAATGGAAATTTTCTGTATGGTACAGGGAGTTCAGATGTGATGGTCTGTGACATCCTAGAGGGGAGGTGAGAGGGACATTCAAGAGAGATGGGACATACATATATTCATACATATATTAATACCTATGGCTGATTCATGTTGATATATAGCAGAAACCAACACAATATTGTAAAGCAATTATCTGCCAATTAAAAATAAATGAATTTAAATAAAAAAAAGAGACAAAAAGAGAAATCCTCCAAGAAGAAGCCAAGTCATTGGAACTCGTGAGGCATACTCGCAATGCTCAGTGTTTTGTATTCCTTATGTGAGAAGAAAATCACTTAGTTTTCTCTTTCTAAATCAGTTGCCAATGTTTGGCTAACTTTATCATCTGCTGCACATTCCCTTATTGAGTGGCAAATTATGTGATAACAATATTATACTGCTGTGCTTCCCAGGAAGTCCATGGAGGCAACACTTCATGCTTCTCTGAGTGGAGCCCAGGTGATTTGGGAATGGAATGGCATTGTTTTGTGGTTAAAAAAAAATTATCTTTACAAAATGTGGCTTGATCTTAGATGATTTTAGGAGTCGTAGATTAGCTGATCATAAATGTACTGTGTAGGTATGAACCCCATTTTTTCCCCCTCACTCTCTTTATTTTTTTGTATGTATCATTTTTAACATCTCCTGAATCCATGGATAACAGGTTCTTAGGTGAAGTGCTGAGTATGTCACTGAAAGCCCAGTGGAGTTAAGTGTGCAAAGTCAGTCTGAACATACGCTGTAATGGATTTGACCTTGAAGGGCACTACAACGAGAAATTGCGGGTAACCACCTGAACTGACTTCTGAAGCTTGTAGTTCTGACTCCCAAGATACAAAAAAGAAAAGTGAGACCAAACAGATTGGAATGAACAACTCCGAGATAGCAGGAATATATATGAGTCTGATTTTGAAAAGTAAATAAAGTTAAATGAAAAATGATTTATTCTCTAGCCCTTTTAAATATTCTTTCTTTCATTCCCCCCAAATATCCTTGAAGTACAGTAAATAATTTGCAACACATATTATACTTGATCACACTGATGCTCTGTTGAAATGAATATTTGATTAATATGTAAATATATATGTAATATGAAATGACTGGAACTTTAGACTCTAAGCAAGTGACAGCATTATAGTGGTAACCTAGTTTTACTCACTACCTAAGCAAAAAGAACCTTAACAATAGTGATTTAGGCCAAGACTTGAATGTTTCCTATGATAGTTATCTCACTAATTTATGGTTGGTTTTTAGTGCTACAAAACATAAAATTGCAGATACCATGCAATGTTATAGCAAACACAATTTTTACTTTTTTTTTTTTTTACTATTTTGCCATTTTAACACGCCATTAATAGAACATATACTTCTTCAACTACTGAGATCAGTTTGTATGTTTGCAGACCCTCAGTTACAGAAACATAAGCATGCACACACAGCTCTCCATATTTGGACTGTTATTCAAATGGTGCTAGAAAATGGACTATAGAAATCATATGAATTATATAATTTCAGGTTTCTCTATTGTAATATGTACAAACATAAACACACTCTATATAAGAGACAATGGAAATATCAGAGCAAAAAGTCCAGGTACCACAGAATACAGAGTTGTGCCAAATAAGGCAGAGATATAGTAACCACATATATTGATTGAACTTGAGGCTGCAGTGACTTTTGACTTTTTTCTTTCATTTAGAATCATTTTCTTTTTTTTGGTAGTGGAATCGCTGAGTTTCCATGTGGAACGTTTTTGAGAACATTTGCTACCTAGAGAAATGTTGCAGCAATACATTCTTATAAGTGTCAGATGATGTGCTAGTGATTACGGCTGCTATGCTGAACAGTTATTTCTAAACAATGCTTGCAAAATACTCTGCTGTGTAATTCCTTGGTGTAGTTACAGACCTACTGATGGCACTCTTTAGAAAAATGTTTTTTTACCATTAACTCCCATGGTGAAGATGGAACAGATGACTTCCAAGTTGTCTTTCTTATATTGTTTTTCTCTTTTCTGCTTCTTGGGTTTTTCCCTCCTGGTGTTTAAAGTCTGAGACTAGTGTAAATATAAGATCATAGAAGAAATATGGTAGCTATGAGGAGCCACAGTTACTGGTATTCAGAACGTCAAGCTGTAAGCCAGCAAGTTTGCATGTGTGTTCAATAATAATGTATAGCCAAAACACCGGGCATGCTGTTGTTTAACACCTGAACTTGTTCTTGCTAAAATAAACAGATAAAATAAATGGTAACCTGGAATACAGGGAATGTTTGATATAACTGCATTCAGAAATATTCAATACTATAAGACAAACATATTTACCACTAACATTATTTGGAAAGTCTCTGTGTTTCTCCTTCTCGTTTTGGAGACTCAGAGCAAAGAATAGACAGTATGTAGAGAAGCATCTCAAAATGATGGTTTGTGGTTTCTTTTTGCCTGTCCGAGAATAAAGCAGCTCAGTTCCAATCATTATCATGTTGCTGGTTTTTAAAAGTGCTTTCTGCTGTTTTATGGAACACTCCAAGCTGACTGCAGCAGCCTGCCTGACGCTGTGCCATGGGGTGCAAAGTTGAAGCCATCGAGCACTCCGAATTTCCCCAGTGTGTCTCAGTGGAAGAACCCCTTGTGGTAAATGCATGTGAGCCGTTCCGCTGAGAAAATGCAATGTTCAATAGCTCTCTGAGTTTCTCATTTTATACCTATGGAGAAAAGACTCAGTGGCTGCCTGTAGCGTTTAATTGTGAAGTACACACAGATGGTCTAGTTCAAGGTTCTTTAAAAGGCACACAGGGGAAGAAGTTATGTTTCTGCTTATTTTTCCTATATATGTGTATTTCTTCCTCTTTAAAATGTATTTTTGCATAGTCAAATATGATATTTTTCTAATTTTGATGTAGGTAGAATACATGAAAACTGTCAATTATTCTGAAGAAACAGACATGAGGACTGCCCTATGCCAGTCACTCAAGCAATGTATATACAGTAACTTGTATTTTTGTAGTCTCTTTTAGGTAAATGCTGAGTTTGGTTCGTATCTAAGCTTATAATAAGAACGTTAGACAGAAAGTTGCAACTTGCACTATAAGCATTTTCTAAATTCACCCTCTTTTAAAAATTAAGTTGAAGTATAGTTGATTTACAAGGTTGTACCAATCTCTGCTGTATAGCAAAGTGACTTGGTTTTACATATACATGCATTCTTTTTTAAATATTCTTTTCCATTATGGTTTACCCCAGGAGATTGGATATAATTCCTTGTGCTATGCAGAAGGGCCTTGGTGTTTTTCCATCCTATATATAATAGTATACCAACCCCACATGCCCAGTCCACCCCTCTCCCTCCTCACCCTCCTGGGCAACCACAAGTCTGATATCTTATGTCTGTGAGTCTGTTTCTGTTTTCTAGATAGATTTATTTATGCCGTATTTTAGATTCCGTATATTTAGGCTGCTGAAAAAGTAATTGCTGTCTTTTCAGACTATGAATTTTAATTCTTTATAAATAGACTCAAACACATCTTTATTAATCAAAATAGGAACCGTTGTAATCAACACATTTTGCCAACAAGAAATAAGTTTGTTTCTTCCTGTAGTGTAAAAATCCATGCCTCCAGATTTGATGAACTCTTGGAAAGCATTTCTGCCTCCTGCTGGTTGTGGGAGCATTTTCCCTGCAAAAAAAAATGTTGTCAAGATGCTTGAAGAAGAGTTAGTAGTTGGCGAGAGGTAAGGTGAATATGGATGAGGCAAAATTTCATAGTACAATTCATTCAACTTATAAAGCATTGGCTGGGCAATGTAGGATCAGACGTTGTCATGGAAAAGAATCAGGCTGGCTTTCAGTTGACCAATGCCGGTTGCAGGTGTTGCAGTTTTTGGTGCATCTTATCGATTTGCTGAACATCACAGATGTGATGGTTTCCTTGGGATTCAGAAAGCTGTAGTGGATCAAATGGGAGCAGACCACCAAACAGTGACTATGACCTTTTTTTGGTGCAAGTTTGGTTTTGGGAAGTGCTTTGGAGCTTCTTGGTCCAGTCACTGAGCTAGCTGTCGCCAGTTGTCATGTAAAATCCACCCTTCGTCATGTATCACAACCTGATTGAGAAATGGTTCATTGTTGTTGCCTACAATGAGAGAAGATGATACAGAAAAATGATGTTTTTGGGTTTTTGTTTTTTTTTTGATTTGTGGTCAGCTCATGAGGCACCCACTTATTGAGCCTTTTCACCTATCCAATTTACTTCAAACACCAAGTGACCACCAAATGATCAACTTCAAGTTCTTGGGCAACTTCTCCTGTAGTTTTGAGAGTATCAGCTCAATGATCCTCTCAGTTAGTTGTTGTCAACTTCCAGTGGCTGGCCACTTGACTCCTCGCTTCAAGACTCTCATCTCCATCGTAAACCTTCTTGAACCACCTCTGTACTGTATGTTTATTAGCAGCTCCTGAGCCAAAGTGCTGTTGATGGTGAGAGTTAACTCTGCTGCTGAATGACCCATTTTGAACTCGAATAAGAAAATTGCTCAAATTTGCTTTTTGTCTAGCATCATTTCTCTAGTCTAAAATAAATATAAAATAACAGCAAATAATGCCATTAGCAAAAACACATACAGTGAGAGGTGCACATTAAAATGATGTATAACATAACCACATTTATTTAAGAGTGTATTCCAATATCAAACAGCAAATTTCAACAATGCAAAACTGCAATTACTTTTGCACAAACCTATATATAAGTGATGTCATATGGTATTTGTCTTTCTTTTTCTGAATTACTTCATTTAGTATGATAATTTAATTTACTCTCTCGAATAAATTTTTAGTGAGTACCTCATTGTGTGAAATCTAAAATAGAGAAATTAGGAGCTTCTCTGGTAGTCCAGACCATAAAGAATCTGCCTGCAATGTAGGAGACCTGGGTTTGATCCCTGGATTGAGAAAATCCCCTGATGGAGGGCATGGCAACCCACTCCAGTATTCTTACCTGTAGAACCCTCATGGACAGAAGAGCCTGGCGGGCTACAGTCCATGGGGTTGCAAAGAGTCGGACACGACTGAATGACTAAGCACAGCACAGCACAGCAAAAAGATAACTATATTTGAATAATATGTACAATATTTTTAAATCATTCAAAACATTAGGAAAAGTCTTTGGAATAATTAGATAGCTTACATTTCATAGCATATCTGTTAAATGAACAACTATTGAATGGGCAAATATCCCTGATTCTTTGTAAGCTGTTTTTCTGGCAAATAATTTGTTTTCCCATAATTATACCTGTATTCAGCCTTATACATTGCTTTCAATGGATTTTTGAAATGAATTTCAAAATGAAATGTGGTAAAATGAATTTCTGTTTTAATTAGGTGGAAAAATGTTCTCAGCTGGAAGCAGAGGAATTGTATGTAGATAACTAGTTTTCTCACAAGAAAAGTGTGAATGGATATACATTATAGGATATATAAGTGGAATCTTCTTCTGAATGTAAACTATGAATACTGCTTTGCATTACTTTCATTTGCTTGAAAATAAAATCATAACAAGTAAGACTGAAGATAGAAGAGAAGAAATGAATGTACAAACATTGTAAAAGTGGGCACAGTCTTAAATGGGGAGCCCTAATTGTGGTAAAGCAAGTAATTTCACTAAGTCCAATCCTTTTAGAAAAATAAGCTTCTATTCCTTATATAATTATTAAAATGGAAAAATAAAATAAGAAAGGTGAAAAAGGCAGTTTAGACTTTGACCATCTATGTCAACTCAAAACAAATGTGCTTCTTCTTGGCCTAGATTGTGATAAATAAGTTACTAGTTAGAGGGTTGCGTGCATGCCTACTTATTACTTCAGTCATGTCAGACTCTTTGTGACCCCATGGACTGTAGTCCACCAGGCTCCTCCATCCTTAGGGATTCTCTAGGCAAGAATACTGGAGTGTGTTGCCATGCCCTCCTCCAGGGGATCTTCAGGACCCAGGATCGAACCTGGGTCTCTCATGTCTCCTGCACTGACAGGTGGGTTCTTGACCACTAGTGCCATCTGGGAAGCCTAGTTAGAGGGATAGTTGGTTGTTTTTTTTTTTTAATTTAAAGTTATTTATTTTTAATTGGAGAATAATTACTTTACAATATTGTGTTGGTTTCTTCCACATAGCAACATAATCAGCCACAGGTATACATATGTCCCCTCCTAGAGGGATAGTTTTGAATTCACTAAACTGTTATTTTTGCATTGTTCAGACAATAAATTCTATTTAAATGGGAAATACAGTAAGTTATTACACAAAGTGCCTGGCAATATTTTGAAAATATATCACAAACATAAAGAGAGTAAGTTTTTCCTCCTTTTGGAGAAGAATGTTCCAAAATAAAAAAAATGATGAAAGTAAGATTCTTACATGGAGAAGAAATTTAACTTGAAATTCTCTTCAAGTAAAGTTGAGATTTGGGTGTATTCATATGGAAATTTCCTTGATGCCAGTTGCAGAGATATTAATCACAATTTCAGTCATCATTTATGAAGTGAATGATAATATGCTAATAGATTATTTTTAGGCTAAGATTTGTTAAGAAAGAAGGAAATAACACTTCAAACAATGTTGAATTGAAAACATGTCCATACAAAAATTGAATGATATTTGCTTAGTAAAAGTAGAAGGTAATAGACTCAAGGAAATAAAAATAAAATAAAAATCCAGGTCGCCTGAATAGGAATGAGCTTTATAAAAAAAAATTGGGTGTCAGAGTTGACAAAAAGTATTTTCAGATGTGTAAATATGTTTGAATCCTTTTGGATTGACCTGATTATTAAATAAAACAATTAAATAGATTTCTGAATAGAAGTACAAATTATACTCATTATTGTGGAGCTATTGTCAGAAAAAAAATTTGCCAGCATATTCCTAGGTTATCTTAAGAATAGATGTGAAAAGAATAGAATGGAAAAAAATCTTTCTCAATATTAGTCAGACAGTTATTGGGATATTATTCTACATCTTGTTTTCTGTGCTTTAAAAGTTAATTCAGACAAAGAAGATTAAGTTTTTAAAAGCACTCCATTGTTTAAGGTTAGAAAAGGGTCTAGTGAATTGGAATGTTAAGTGATATACAGTTTTTATGAGGTATGTGTATGGTAATTGTTTCTGACATTCATACACTGAACTACTCATTAGTCAATAGCACATTTATGGAAGCCTAACACACTGGTACTTTGCCAACTATTGTATAGGGTCCAGAAAAGTCTTAGCAGTTCCTGCTGTAGAAGGAATTTGCAATATAGTCATGGGATTCCCGTGTGGCTCAGATGGTAAAGAATCTGCCTGCAATGCTGGAAACCTGGGTTCAATCCTTGGGTCGGGAAGATCCGCTGGAGAAGAGATGGCAACCCATTCCAGTAGTCTTGCTTGGAGAATCCCATGGACAGAGGAGCCTGGCAGGCTACAGTCCATGGGGTAGCAAAGAGTCAGACACAAGTGAGCAACTAACAATTTCACTTTTCCTCCTGGAAGACCAATATAATAGGCAAAGATAGTTAACAAGGCAAAATATAGCTGTGCATTATTGATGATAAGGGCAGTTGAATTTAAGAAGGGATTTCAGTGTCATTTGCAGGAGGGGGCTTCTTGGAATTATGAATATTTGCTTGAGTTTGCAAAATGAGCCAGATTTAGAAAGGGCAGCAAGGCAAGAATGTTCTGTTGAGAGAACGAGAAAGGCAGAGGAGCAGTGGGGTGGCGGGAGTGCAAAATGTTTGTGCTGGTTTCAGCCTGATGTAGATGCAGTTCTTAATTCTGAACGCTTCATATTTGTTTCACTGGAAATCAAAACACTGTGGTTAATAGAAATGTTAACGGTGTTGAAGTTTAAAGGAGGCAAATCCTGGTTTTAGTATTTCAGAATTGGAAATAACCTTAAATACTGTGAGTCAGCTTCTTATTTTACATATTAATCTTAGAGAATTGTTATTTGGCAATGGTGTGATCACCTACCCTGTTAGTTCTAGGATGAGGACTAACAGCCTAATATCCTGATCTAGGCTAGTGTTCTTTCTGCTAAACCCTGCTGGACTTTCTTACATAAAATGAAAAGAAAATTTTGATCTTGTTTTTAAGGCTTCTTTGATAATTTTTGAACAAAAGTGAGGTTTTTATGATTCCAAGCCCTGGAAAAAGTTTCTGATGAAATATGAAACAATTGCTTATCATGGGTGTTCATGCATTTGATCCATTGAGATTGCTGAGGGGTGAAAGTTCCTGTGTGGTTAGTGATAATCTTAATCAGTCTGAGAGCTGTCATCAGAGCAAAGAGAAATGAGTTTTAGATTTTCTTCATTGATACATACTGACCTTTTAACCCTACTGATTGACAAAGCCACCAAAAGGTACATTCTTTCCTGTATGGCTCTTGGCCCTGGATGTGTTCCACAATTCTGTCAAGGGGGCTCTAACATTCTGCTGCAACTGCCACTTTTTGCCAGCCAGCAATATGCTTGTCTGCCCATTAATGCTTCAGAAAGTGACTAATAAGCTCTTCCACCCCTCCCTGAAAAAAAGGAGGAGGTCCAAATCATTCATAAATGCACAAGGATGAAATGTCAAGTGACTTCCTCTGGTCCAGTAGCCCCATGGACACCTACTCCCAGCTAAAATGTAGACTGAGTTGTTCTCATGATTGTGGAAACCTTGCAAGTATAAAAGAAGTTGTAAAATTTCATGTCACTTATTAGTATCTACACTTATAATTTTAATGTTATTTTTTATAATTCAGATTCTATTTGTGTTAATGTCAAACATTATACTAGAACTCATTCCCTCTTGAGCCTGTCCATCTGTTATATTGTCAGAATGACCTTCCTTGTTTCTTCTTCACTTGTAGAATTTTTTCCCTTGGTTGAATTAAAAAAAAAAAACAAAAAACACACAGAATAAAGCCGCCTTCTGCCTTCTTTGATTTAAAGTGACTAAGGAAGAACTTCAATTTCATATACATAGGTAGAGAATGGTTTTCCTCACAACACATACCATACCTTAATTGATACTTTAGGCTACCCAGGGCATTACGTATGTTGTATTAAAAGGGATGGAAATGAAAGGTTATCATTGTGAAAGGACACAGAGTAAATGGATGCAGGAAAAATTTTAAAAATAAATATTTAAAATTTTTAAGAGATCAGAGTAGCCATAGTTTTAAATGTCTACAAGATATTGTTTCCTTTTTAATAAGATTAAGTAGTCTGAAATCTTTTAATACTGAACAATGTAAGAATGTAAGAATTGCTATTTTTAAAAATTCATTTCAATTGACAAAATACTTGTCTGCTTTATATTCTCAGTAGGTGCGATAACAGCCATAATTATTTAAAGTAAAAAACGAAAACCTGTTAAATAGATGAGATGATGTCATGTAAAAGTTACTGATTAAAGATACAATAGCATACATGAAAAAGCTTTTGCAATTTAAAATGTGTACATTTAACTTATTGGTATTATATGTATATAAATTAGATTCAGTTTCAGAACATTTTTCTAATCATTCTTTTCCCCTGATGTTTTAAGACCACCTTGTAATAATTCTTCTTTGCAATGACCATATGTTCCTCCTTCTTCCTTTCATCTGCTTTTCTTCTTGTCTTTTGCATTATTTTTACCTTTTAAAACTATGAGTGTTTGTTCTCTGTGAATTGTTCTATGCTTATGGGGTCTTTACCCTCTTACCCAACTAAGTATTACCACCAGTATCCTAAAGGATGATTTTAATCCTTTTGAGTAAGGTTGGCATGTTTTAATTTAAAATTTTGTCTTTAAGATATCATTTTGTAACAGGCATTTTGACTTCATTTGTGAATATCCATTGAATTTCACTAAAATGATGGGTACAGCTGGAGAAGGAGAATATGTTTTGGTGAATTTAAATATCTCAAAAATTATATTAGACATTATATGTTTAACAAAATAAATTTTAGAACTTGAAGAATAGAACTGATTTTTAGTAAAGCTGTGAAATTAGGACATCCTGGAAGATCTGGCAATGCCAAAGAATGCCTGCACAATTGCACTCATCTCACATGCTAGTAAAGCAATGCTCAAAATTCTCCAAGCCAGGCTTCAACAATATGTGAACTGTGAACTTCCAGATGTTCAAGCTGGTTTTAGAAAAGGCAGAGGAACCAGAGATCAAATTTCCAACATCTATTGGATCATCGAAAAAGCAAGAGAGTTCCAGAAAAACATCTACTTCAGCTTTATTGATTATGCCAAAGCCTTTGACTGTGTGGATCACAATAAACTGTGGAAAATTCTTCAAGAGATGGCAATACCAGACCACTTGACCTGCCTCTTGAGAAACCTGTATGCAGGTCAGGAAGCAACAGTTAGAACTGGACATGGAACAACAGACTGGTTCCAAATAGGAAAAGGAGTACGTCAAGGCTGTATGTTGTCACCCTGCTTATTTAACTTATATGCAGAGTACATCTTGTGAAATGCTCGGCTGGAGGAAGCACAAGCGGGAATCAAGATTGCCAGGAGAAATATCAATAACCTCAGCTATGCGGATGACACCACCCTTATGGCAGAAATTGAAGAACTAAAGAGCCTCTTGATGAAAGTGAAAGAGGAGAGTGAAAAAGTTGGCTTAAAGCTCAACATTCAGAAAACTAAGATCATGGCATTTGGTCCCATCACTTCATGGCAGATAGATGGAGAAACAATGGAAACAGTGACAGACTTTATTTTTGGGGGCTTCAAAATCACTGCAGATGGTGACTGCAGCCATGAAATTAAAAGACGCTTGCTCCTGGGAAGAAAAGTTGTACCAACCTAGAGAGCATATTAAAAAGCAGAGACATTACTTTGTCAACAAAGGTCTGTCTCATCAAGCCTATGGTTTTTCCAATAGTCATTTATGGATGTGAGAGTTGGACTGTAAGGAAAGCTGAGCATCAAAGAATTGATGCTTTTGAACTGTGGCGTTGGAGAAGACTCTTGAGAGTCCTTTGGATTTTTAGCAAGTAGATCCAAGCAGTCCATCCTAAAGAAAATCATCTTGAATTTTCTTTGGAAGGACTGATGTTGAAGCTGAAACTCCAATACTTTGCCACCTGATGTGAAGAGCTGACTCAGTTGAAAAGACCCTGATGCTGGGAAAGATTGAGGGCAGAAGGAGAAGGGGACAACAGAGGATGAGATGGTTGGATGACATCACCAACTTGATGGACATGAGTTTGAGTAAACTCTGGGAGTTGGTGATGGACAGGGAGGCCTGGCATGCTGCAGTGCATGGGGTCACAAAGAGTTGGACACGACTGAGTGACTGAACTGAAGTGAACTGGAAGGTCTGGATATCAGAGGCATTCTAGAGGTTCTTGTTCTTTTGTAACCCATAGATAGTAGTCACAGTGATTTTGTTTATGATACAAACTCAGTTCTTATTGTCTGTCTCCCTCATTTAGGCTTGATCTTTGATCTATCTTGTAGTAGAATTAAAGATGAGTGTGCTGTCTGACTCATGTAGGAGAGTTAGTAAGGAACAACAAAGGAAATTAAATAGACATTGATTTTCATGTCAGCTCTTTGCTAACCTTGTGACTGTCCTACTAAATTGAATATTGTTTATTTGTGAAGAGCTGTTGTAGTGGCTTTCTTTCATGCATTCTTCTAGTTGTTTATTAATATAAAATATTTATTATGAACTACTAAAAGTCCACAATAAATTTATTGTGGACTTACTATAAATAAATCACTGCAAGGTGCTAGGAATACAGTAATGAAAAGGGGGACATGGTTGTAATTTGACAGGACTATCCTTATTCTTGCTCCTTTGGGTTTAGGTCATGAGGGCTAGGGAGATGATGAGGATTAAATTGTTACAGGGGGTCATTTTTATCCAAAACTGTGACAAATTCTATGGAACCACCCATTTAGTATGTTTGATTTATTTCACAATTTTAGTAATTACTATGTTAAATTTACTTTTTTCTTGTCTGGCTACATTGTCAACCACAGATTCCTGGAACTTCGAATATAAATGTACTACAGTTTGAAATTTTAATATATTATATGGAATCACATATGAGATTATTTTTATTATATTTAGGTTATAGAGAAGAAATTGTTTTCCGTTGCTGGAAAATTTACAAACAATGATGACTAAAGTGTTCTGGCAGTGGATAAAGAGAATTACCTGAATTTGTTGATGCATTTAGAATCCACTATAAGGTTGCATTTTAATGGTTTTTAGTTTCCCTCAAAAACTTTATTTTTTTTTTATATTGAGTTAAAAAAATTATTTATTTGTTTTAATTGGAGGCTAATTACTTTACAATATTGTAGTGGGTTTTGCCATACATTGACATAAATCAGCCATGGGTGTACATGTGATTCCCATACTGAACCCCCCTCCCACCTCCCTCCCTGTCCCATCCCTCTCGGTCATCCCAGTGCACCAGCCCTGAGCACCTTGTCTCATTCATAGAACCTGGACTGACTATCTGTTTCACATGTGATAATATTCATGTTTCAATGCTATTCTCTCAAATCATCCCACCCTCGCCTTCTCCCACAGAGTCCAAAAGACTGTTTTATACATCTGTATCTCTTTTGCTGTCTCACATATAGGGTTATCATTACCATCTTTCTAAATTCCATATATATGTATTAGTATACTGTATTGGTGATTTTCATTCTGACTTACTTCACTCTGTATAATAGGTTCCAGTTTCATCCACCTCATTAGAACTGACTCAAATGTATTCTTTTTAATGGCTGAGTAATATCCCATTGTGTATATGTACCACAGCTTTCTTATCCATTTGTCTGCCGATGGACATCTAGGTTGCTTCCATGGCCTGGCTGTTATAAACAGTGCTGTGGTGAACATTGGTGTACACATGTCTCTTTCCATTCTGGTTTCCTCGGTGTGTATGTCCAGCAGTGGGATTGCTGGGTCATATGGCATTTCTATTTCCAATTTTTTAAGGACTCTCCACACTGTTCTCCATTGTGGCTGTACTAGTTTGCATTCCCATCAACAGTGTAAGATGGTTCCCTTTTCTCCGCTCCCTCTCCAGCATTTATTGTTTGTAGGCTTTTGAATAGCAGCCATTCTGACTGGTGTGAGATGGTACCTCATTGTGGTTTTGATTTGCATTTCTCTGGTAATGAGTGATGTTGAGCATCTTTTCATGTTTTGTTAGCCATCTGTATGTCTTCATTGGAGAAATATCTGTTTAGTTCTTTGGCCCATTTTTTGATTGGGTCATTTATTTTTCTGGAATTGAGCTGCAGGAGTTGCTTGTATATTTTTGAGATTAATTCTTTGTCAGGTGCTTCGTTTGCTATTATTTTCTCCCGTTCTGAAGGCTGTCTTTTCACCTTGCTTATAGTTTCCTTCATTGTGCAAAAGCTTTTAAGTTTAATTAGGTCCCATTTGTTTATTTTTGCTTTTATTTTCATTACTCTGGAGGTGGGTCGTAGATGAGCCTGCTGTGATTTATGTCAGAGAGTGTTTTGCCTATGTTTTCTTCTAGGAGTTTTATAGTTTCTGGTCTTACGTTTAGATTTTTAATTCATTTTGAGTTTATTTTTGTGTATGGTGTTAGGAAGTGTTCTAGCTTCATTCTTTTACAAGTGGTTGACCAGTTTTCCCAGCACCACTTGTTAAAGAGATTGTCTTTTTTCCATTGTATATCCTTGCCTCCTTTGTCAAAGATAAGGTGTCTATAGGTGTGTGGATTTATCTCTGGGCTTTCTATTTTGTTCCATTGATCTGTATTTCTGTCTTTGTGCCAGTACCATACTGTCTTGATGACTGTGGCTTTGTAGTAGAGCCTGAAGTCAGACAGGTTGATTCCTCCAGGTCCATTCTTTCTCAAGATTGCTTTGGCTATTTGAGGTTTTTTGTATTTCCATACAAATTGTGAAATTCTTTGGTCTAGTTCTGTGAAAAATACCATTGGTATCTTGATAGGGATTGTATTTAATCTATAGATTGCTATAGGTAGTATACTAATTTTCACTGTATTGATTCTTCCAATTCATGAACATGGTATATTTCTCCATCTATTTGTGTCCTCTTTGATTTCTTTCATCAGTGTTTTATAGTTTTCTATATATAGGTCTTTTTTGTTTCTTTAGGTAGATTTATTCCTAAGTATTTTATTTTTTTCATTGCAATGGTGAATGGGATTGTTTCTTTAATTTCTCTGTTTTCTCATTGTTAGTGTATAGGAATGCAAGGGATTTCTTTGTGTTAATTTTATATCCTGCAACT
Organism: Cervus canadensis; assembly: GCF_019320065.1. Taxonomy (NCBI): domain Eukaryota; kingdom Metazoa; phylum Chordata; class Mammalia; order Artiodactyla; family Cervidae; genus Cervus; species Cervus canadensis. The sequence goes on along the minus strand of NC_057405.1, from coordinate 53,295,488 downwards.
TTACTATATTCATTGATTAGCTCTAGTAATTTTTTGGTGAAGTCTTTATGGTTTTCTATGTAGAGTATTATGTCATCTGCAAACAGTGAGCATTTTAGTTCTTCTTTTCCAATCTGGATTCCTTTTATTTCTTTTTCTTCTCTGATTGCTGTGGCTGAAACTTCCAAAACTGTGTTGAATAGTAGTGGTGAGAGTGGGTACCCTTGTCTTGTTCTTGACTTTAGGGGAAATGCTTTCAATTTTTCACCATTGAGGATAATGTTTGCTGTGGCTTTGTCATATATAGCTTTTATTATGTTGAGGTATATTCTTTCTATTCCTGCTTTCTGGAGGGTTTTTATCATAAATGGATGTTGAATTTTGTTAAAGGCTTTCTCTGCATCTATTGAGATAGTCATATGGTTTTTATCTTTCAATTTGTTAATGTGTTGTATTACGTTGATTTATTTGTGGATGTTAAAGAATCCTTGCATCCCTGGGATAAAGCCCTCTTGGTCATGATGTATGATCTTTTTAATATGTTGTTGGATTCTGTTTGCTAGAATTTTGTTAAGGATTTTTGCATCTATGTTCATCAGTGATATTGGCCTGTCATTTTCTTTTTCTGTGGCATCTTTGTCTGGTTTTGGTATTAGGGTGATGGTGGCCTCATAGAATGAGTTTGGAAGTTTACCTTTTCTGCAATTTTCTGAAAAGTTTGAGTAGGATAGGTATTAGCTCTTTCTTAAATTTTTGGTAGAATTCAGCTGTGAAGCCATCTGGTCCTGGGCTTTTGTTTGCTGGAAGATTTCTGATTACAGTTTCAGTTTCTGTGCTTATGATGGGTCTATTAAGATTTTCTATTTCTTCCTGGTTCAGTTTTGGAAAGTTAAACTTTTCTAAGAGTTTGTCCATTTCTTCCAAGTTGTCCATTTTATTGGCATATAGTTGCTGATAGTAGTCCCTTTGGAGAAGGCAATAGCAACCCACTCCAGTACTCTTGCCTGGAAAATCCCATGGACAGAGGAGCCTGGTAGACTGCAGTCCATGGGGTCGCAAAGAGTCGGACACGACTGAGTGACTTCACTTTCACTTTTCACTTTCATGCATTGGAGAAAGAAGTGGCAACCCACTCCAGTGTTCTTGCTTGGAGAATCCCAGGGACAGCAGAGCCTAGTGGGCTGCCGTCTATGGGGTCGCACAGAGTTGGATGCGACTGAAGCGAGTTAGCAGCAGCAGCAGCAGCAGTCTCTTATGATCCTTTATATTTTCGTGTTGTCTTTTGTGATTTCTCCATTTCCATTTCTAATTTTGTTGATTTGATTCTTCTCCCTTTGTTTCTTGATGAGTCTAGCTAATGGTTTGTCAATTTTATTTATCTTCTCAAAGAACCAGGTTTTAGCTTTGTTGATTTTTGCTATGGTCTCTTTTTTTCCTTTGTATTTATTTCTGCCCTAATTTTTATAATTTCTTTCCTTCTACTACTCCTGGGGTTCTTCATTTCTTCCTTTTCTAGTCGCTTTAGGTGTAGAGTTAGGTTATTTATTTGACTTTTTTCTTGTTTCTTGAGGTAAGCCTGTATTGCTATGAACCTTCCCCTTAGCACTGCTTTTACAGTGTCCCTTAGGTTTTGGGTTGTTGTGTTTTCATTTTCATTCATTTCTATGCATATTTTGATATCTTCTGTGATTTGTTGGTTATTCAGAAGCGTGTTGTTTTGCCTCCATATGTTGGAATTTTTAATAGTCACCCCCTCCCCCCGCCCCGTAGTTGACATCTAATCTTACTGCATCGTGATCAGAAAAGATGCTTGGAATGATTTCAATTTTCTTTGAATTTACTAAGACTAGATTTATGGTCCAGGATGTGATCTATCCTGGAGATGGTTCTGTGTGCACTTGATAAAAAGGTGAACTTAATTGTTTTGGGGTTAAATGTCCTATCAGTTCAGTTCAGTTCAGTTCAGTCACTCAGTCGTGTCTGACTCTTTGCAACCCCATGAACTGCAGCACACCAGGCCTCCCTGTCCATCACCAACTCCTGGAATTCACCCAAACCCACGTCCTTTGAGTTGATGATGCCATCCAACCATCTCATCCTCTGTCATCCCCTTCTCCTCCTGCCCTCAATCTTTCCCAGGATCAGGGTCTTTTCCAATGAGTCAGCTCTTTGCATCAGAAGGTCAAAGTATTGGAGTTTCAGCTTCAACATCAGTCCTTCCAATGAACACCCAGAACTGATCTCCTTTAGGATGGACTGGTTGGATCTCCTTGCAGTCCAAGGGACTCTCAAAAGTCTTCTCCAACACAAACTTTAAATGATGCAATGGACCAGTTAGATCTAATTGATGTCATCTAACTGGTCCATTGTATCATTTAAAGTTTGTGTTTCCTTGCTAATTTTCTGTTTAGTTGATCTATCCATAGGTGTGAGTGGGGTATTAAAGTCTCCCACTATTATTGTGTTGTTGTTAATTTCCTCTTTCATACTTGTTAGCATTTGCCTTACATATTGCGCTGCTCCTATGTTGGGTACATATGTAATTGTTTTATCTTCTTGGATTGCTCCTTTGGTCATTATATAGTGTCCTTCTTTGTCTCTTTTCACAGCCTTTATTTCAAAGTCTATTTTATCTGATATGACTATTGCTACTCCTGCTTTCTTTTGGTCTCCATTTGGGTGAAATATCTTTTTCCAGTCCTTCACTTTCAGTCTTTTTGTGTCCCTTGTTTTGAGGTAGGTCTCTTGTAGACAGCATATATAGAGGTCTTGTTTTTGTATCCATTCAGCCAGTCTTTGTCTTTTGGTTGGGGCATTCAACCCATTTACATTTAAGGTAATTATTGATCGGTATGTTCCCGTTGCCATTTACTTTGTTCTTTTGGGTTTGTGTTCATATAACCTTTCTGTTTCCTGTCTAGAGAAGATCCTTTAGCATTTGTTGAAGAGCTGGTTTGGTGGTTCTGAGTTCTCTCATCTTTTGCTTGTCTGTAAAGCTTTTAATATCTCCTTCATATTTGAATGAGATCCTTGCTGGGTACAGTAATCTGGGTTGTAGGCTTTTCTATTTCATCACTTTAAGTATGCCCTGCCAATCCCTTCTGGCCTGAAGAGTTTCTATTGAAAGATCAGCTGTAAAAAAAAAAAAAAAAAGAAAGATCAGCTGTTATCCTTATGAGAATCCCCTTGTGTGTTATTTGTTGTTTTTCCCTTGCTGCTTTTAATATTTGTTCTTTGTGTTTGATTGTTGTTAATTTGATTAATGTGTGTTCTGGGGTGTTTTACCTTGGGTTTATGCTGTTTGGGACTCTCTGGTTTTCTTGGACTTGGGTGACTATTTCCTTCCCCATTTTAAGGAAGTTTTCAACTATTATCTCCTCAAGTATTTTCTCATGACCTTTCTTTTTGTCTTCTTCTTCTGGGACTCCGATGATTCAAATGTTGGGGTGTTTGACATTGTCCCAGAGGTCTCTGAGGTTGTCCTCATTTCTTTTAATTCTTTTTTCTTTTTTCCTCTCTGTTTCATTTATTTCTACCATTCTATCTTCTACCTCACTTATCCTATCTTCTGCCTCCGTTATTCTACTGTTGGTTCCCTCCAGAGTGTTTTTGATCTCAGTTATTGCATTATTCATTATTTATTGACTCTGTTTTATTTCTTCTAGGTCCTTGTTAAACATTTCTTGTATCTTCTCAATCCTTGTCTCCAGGCTATTTATCTGTAACTCCATTTTGTTTTTGAGATTTTGGATCATTTTTACTATCATTATTCTGAATTCTTTTTCAGATAGACTCCCTATCTCCTCCTCTTTGGTTTGGTTTGGTGAGCATTTATCATGTTCCTTTACCTGCTGAGTATTGCTCTGCCTTTTCATCTCATTTAGATTGCTGTGTTTGGGTGGCCTTTCTGTATTCTGGCAGTCTGTGGTTCCTCTTTATTGTGGAGGTTCCTCACTGTGGGTGGGGTTGGATGGGTGGCTTGTCAAGGTTTCCTGGTTAGGGAAGCTTGTGTTGGTGTTCTGGTGGGTGGAACTGGATTTCTTCTCTCTGGAGTGCAATGAAGTGCCCAGTGGTGAGTTTTGAGATGTCTATGGCTATGGTGTGACTTTGGGCAGCCTGTATATTAAAGCTTAGGGCTATGTTCCTGCGTTACTGGAGAATTTGTGTGGTATGTCTTGCTCTGGAACTTGTTGGATCTTGGGTGGAGCTTGGTTTCAGTGTAGGTATGGAGGCTTTTGGATGAGCTCTTATCAATTAATGTTCCCTTGAGTCAGGAGTTCTCTGGTGTTCTCAGGTTTTGGACTTAAGCCTCCTGCCTCTGGTTTTCAGTCTTCTTCTTACAGTAGCCTTAAGACTTCTCCATCCATACAGCACTGATGATAAAACATCTAGGTTAATGGAGAGAAGATTCTCCACAATGAAGGACACCCAGAAAGGTTCGCTGAGTTACATGAAGAAGAGAATTGAGAGGAGGGAGATAGAGGTGACCAGGAGGAGAAGAGGGGGACCCAAAGGGGAGAGATCAGTCTAGCCAGTAATCAAATCCCTATGTGCTCTCCACAGCCTGGAACACCCAGAGAGGTTCACCGAGTTACATAGAGAAGAGAAGAGGGAGGAAGGAGATAGAGGTGACCAGGAAGAGAAGAGGAGGGGTCAAAAGGAGAGAGACAGATCTAGCCAGTAATCAGTTCCCTAAGTGTTCTCCACAGCCCGGAATACCCAAAGAGATTCACAGAGTTGGGAAGAAAAGAGAAGGGGGAGGGAGGAGATAGAGGTGACCTAGGAGAGAAAAAAGAGAGTCAAAAGGGGGAGAGGGCAATCAAGCCTGTAATCATACTCCTAAGTAAAAATGGGTACTGAAGATTGGATTCTTAAAGGTACAAAATTGATAACAAATACCAAAAAGCAAAGATTAAAAATCTAGAGAAGAGTTTAGACTCTCAAAAATACAATATTAAAAAACCAAATAAAACAAAATCACAAAGATTATAAAAAATATATATGAAGTTTGCTTTAAAAATAGGGTCTTTTTTTTTTCAAGGTAATGTCAGTCAGTCGTGTCTGACTGTTTGTGATCCCATGAATCACAGCATGCCAGGCCTCCCTGTCCATCATCAACTCCCAGAGTTTACTCAAACTCACGTCCATTGAGTCGGTGATGCCATCCAGACATCTCATCTTCTGTCATTCCCTTCTCCTTCTGTCCCCAATCACTCCCAGCATCAGGGTCTTTTCCAATGAGTCAACTCTTCACATGAGGTGGCCAAAGTATTGTAGTTTCAGCTTCAGCATTAGTCCTTCCAATGAACACCCAGGACTGATCCCCTTTAGGATGGACTGGTTGGATCTCCTTGCAGTCCAAGGGACTCTCAAGAGTCTTCTCCGACACCAGAGTTTAAAAGCATCAGTTTTTCTGTGCTCAGCTTTCTTCACAGTCCAAGGTAATAGTAGGTTATAAAAATGAAAATTAAAGGAGTAACAGAGGACTTAAAAATTTAAAAAAAAGTTAAAAAATGATAATAGTAAAAATATATCTAGGAATTTCTCTGGAGTTGCTGTGGGCAGTGTGGGATCAGTTCAGTTTCAGATAGTTCCTTGTTTCAGCTTATACTTTTCAAGATCTATAGGCCCCTTGCAGTGTAGTCAGTGCTAACTGCAGGGTTTTAATCTGTTGCAACTGTCACCTTCCAAAGCGGTTCCCTCTGTTTACTTTGGCTTCTGTTTGCAAGTCTCTTTAGTGTCTAATTTTCACCCTGACACAATGGGGCGGTGTTGGTCACTTTTTTAGGCTCACTTGTTCAGTCCTGCTGTGGGGAGGGAGAAACACTGCAAACAAATCTCACTGGCGTGTGTGGGGAGCGCTCGCAGTGTTTGGGCCGCACTGGGTTTGCCTCTACTCAAGGCGTGTGTGTTTTCCCAGTCTACACTGCTCAGGCTCCAGGTTGCTCTGCAGGGGAACTGTCTAAAGCGGGCCCTGGGTTGCGTGCACTTCCCAGGGCTAAGCCGCTCAGGTTCAGGTAGGTTCTCGGGTACTCCACAAAGGCGCAGACTCGGTTGGGCCTGCGCTGTGTGCCCTTCCCCGTCGGAGCAGCTCAGGCGACCAGGTGCTTGGTGAGCACTCTCTTTAGGTGCGGTCTTATCACCTCCCCCATCCCAGCTGCTTGGTTTCCCGGGCGCGCCATCTCAGGTGCGCCTTGTGTCTCTTCTGGGGAACTGATCTCTGGCTGCAACCCTCCTGGCTGATTTCATCCGTCCAGGATCCCAGGAAGGCTTGGTTGGCAACTGGGAGCCTGCTCGCAGTTTGGTGGAGGATGCCATCTCTGGGGCTGAGTTTGCCCCTTTCCCGCTCTGGCTGCCACCTGCCTACCTCCCTGCCTCCGGTGGGGGATGGGCTGGTCAGCTGCCGCCTAGCTCTCCTCTGGCATTTGCTCAGCTTTGTTCTGTGAGTGGGTCCGCAGTGCCTTAGATTAGGGCTTTTCGACGGAAAGTTCTCTCTCTCTCTCTCTTTTCTTTCTCTCTCTGGCCATCCCACAGTTTGGGTTGCTATCTCTTGTTAGCTCCCTCAGATTGCTCTCAGGGCATTCAGTCCTGGTCCTTACCCTGAGCAATGCGGCCCGCGCCTCCCTGTTCAGCCCCCGCTTACTGGTGGCGGATGCGAGCATCTGGGCTATTTCTCCGCTGGGAATTGCCATTAGGCACGTAATCTGTGGGTTTTATTTATTTATTTATCCTCCCAGTTGTGTTGCCCTCTGAGATTCCAAAACTCCCCACAGATCCGCAGGTGAGAGGGTTTCCTGGTGTTTGGAAAGTCTCCTCTTTTATGACTTCCTCCCTGGGATGGATCTCCATCCCTAACTCTTTTGTCTCTCTTTTATCTTCTGTATTTTGTCCTACCTCCTTTCAAAGACAATGGGCTGCCTTTCTGGATGCTTGGTGTCCTCTGCCAGCTTTCAGAAGTCATTTTGTGGAATTTGCTCAGCATTCAAATGTTCTTTCTAAGAATTTGTGGGGGAGAAAGTGGTCTCCTTGTCCTACTCCTCCACCATCTTAGGACTGTCATGTCCCTCAAAAACTTTAATAATTCATTTATCTATTTGTAATTTTCCCAGCTTTATCAAGAACTGGCTTGCATATGAAATTGTGGAAGTTTAAGGTATACAGCATGTGAGTTTGTTACAAATGTATTGCAATATGATTACCACTGCAAGGTTAGCTAACACTGCCATCGTCACATGATTATCATTTCTTTTTTTATGTGAAAACATTTAAGATCTACTCTTTTAGCAACTTTCAAGTATATAAAACAATATTATTGACTATAATCACAATATTGTGAATTAGATCCCCAGAATTTATTCATATTCTAACTGAAGTTTGTACTCTTTGGCCAACATCTCCCCATCTCCTTTACCTTGCCCCCCGCCCCCCCCCCAACCCGTAGCAACTACCCCTCAGCTTCATTTCTGCAGTTCAGCTCTTTTATTCCACATACAACTGATACTATACAGTACTAATTTTTCCCTCTCTGACTTATTCCATGTGACATAATGCCCTCAAGTTCTATCCATGTTGTCTCAAATGGCAGGATTTCCTTCTTTCTCATGGCTGAAAAAGATTTCATTGTATATGTATCTTACACCATTATTTTCTTCATTCTTTCAGCCACTGATGGACACTTAGGTGATTTCCATACCTTGGATACTGTGAATAATGCTGCAGTGAACATGGGAGTGCAAACGTTTCTTCAACTCCTATTTTCATTTCCTTGAGATATATACCCAGTAGAGGAATTGCTGGATCATGTGGTAGTTCTATTTTTAGTACTAGCTACTTCACAGAACCATCTCAGTGGATCTTACAAATAGGGCACCAAATGAAATAATATCTTAGGGATGGGATTTGGGATTATACCCTCCTATATAGTAAACATTTTGGATATCTTCCTTATCACTACTCAACTTTTGAACAAGAGCATTATCAATGTCATTGAATATATCTTTTTGTTACTAATCTGACTTCCTTACTTCCCTCTCAGAGGTAACTGCTCTCCTGAATTGTGTGTATATCATGTCTTTCCTATTTAAAAAAAGTTTTCCTACACATATATATTTCCTTAAATAAGATATTATTAAGTTTTATTGTTCTGAATTTTATAAATATTGTATAACACTGTATGCATTTATCTTTGACTTATCATTTTCACTGTGCCCTATTTCTAGATGCACTAAATGGATCTGTGAAGTAGCTCATTCTTTTTCATAGTTCTTTGCAATACGACTTCATAAATCATATCTGCATGTATCTAGGACTCTGTTTCTGGGCGGTCTTGTCTGTTCCAATGGGTCAAATTTTCTTTTGAAATTTCCTGTACCAATACCACATTGTTGTAATTGTCCTTTACAATAGTACTGATATCTAATAAGAGAAAGTTCCCATTTTGTGCTTCATTTTCAGGAGTAACTTGGCAATTCGTGAGCTTTCCTCTGTAAAATTTTTAGAATCAGTATTTCAAGTAACTTGAAAAATGTTGGAATTTGATTAAAACTGTAATCACTCCAAAAATAACTTGGGTAAAAACTGATGCTTTATAAAATTCTGGCTTCTTTGTACCAGTCATCATTCAATCAAAAAAAAAAAAAAAAAAAAAGGAACAAGCAGGAAATATTTATTGAGAGATTTATTGCAAGGAATAGACATACACCATTCGAGGGCTGGCTGGGCAAGTCCAGATCTCTAAGGCAGGCAGTGAGGAAGGGCAGGCAGGGGTTCTTGGAGGCACCAGAGCTGCTGTCCACTGAGGGAATTTCTTCTTCTTAGGGAACTCTCAGCTTTGTTCTAAGTCCTTCCAACGGATGGAATCAGACCCATCCAGATTATTTTGGTTAATCTCCCTTACTTAAAGTTCATGAATTACAGACCTTGGAATATACCTTCACAGCAGCATCTAGGTTAGTGTTTGACTGAATAACTGAGGATTGCAGGCTAGTCATTTTGATACATAAAACTGACCATCACTCTTGTCACAAACATGGTGAATTTCTCCATTTATTTACATTTATTTTTCCATATTTAATACCCTTTTCTAAACCAAATTTCTCTTTTCAAGGGATTTTTAAATTTTTAAATATTTGTTATTTTTATTGATTGCATTTTCTTATTTACTGGTTTATTTTTGGCTGCCCTGGGTCTTGGTTGCTTGCACAGGCTTTCTCTAGTAGTGGTGAGCAGTGGCTTCTCTTGTTTCAGAGCATGAGCTCTAGGTGTACGGACTCCAGTGCTTATGGCACACAGGCGTTGTTGTTCTGTGGCATATGGGTCTTCCTGAACCAGGGATCAAAGCTGTGTCCCCTGAGTTAGTAGGTGTATTTTTAACCACTGGACCACTAGGGAAGTCTTTGTACAAGCCTTTTTAAAAATTTACATTATCTAACAGTAACATCTCTTGGTATAGAGAAATGCAATTGATTTTTCTATATGAGTCTTCTATTTATCTAACTTGTTAAATTCTCTTATTATTTCTAGTAATTTCGGGGAGATCTTTTTGGGTATTTTATGTGTATGATTATATAACTTGTGAGAATAGCAATTTTATAGCTATTCTTCCTATTCAGTGCTCATGTTTTTTAAAATCAATTTTTAAATTACATATCATAAAATTTATTCTTTGCAGTATACAGTTCTGTGTCTTTTGGCTAATATATGAAGTCACCTCTCTACCACTACAATCAAAACTAACAACAGTTTCATCAGCTCCCTAAATTTCTCTGTGCCATGGTTCTGTAATCATTTTCCCTCTTTTTCACAAACCCTGGAAACCACTGGTCTGTTCTTCATACCTAAATTTTGCCTTTTCAAAAATGTTGCACAAATGGGATCTCATTGTATATGAATAGAAGTTATGGTTCTCTTAGGAGAATATCTGTGAGTGTATGTTTACCTTTATAGGAAACAGTCAAACATTCTCCCAAGAGTTCCAGTTATGTTTCACTTTGTTAGCACTTGATATTCTAAGTTTTAAAATTTATTTCCTCATTCTTGACTTTGAAAGTTTAACATCTTCTGGATACAAGTCTTTTGTAAGATATGTAATTTGCAAATATTTTCTTCCAGTTCAAGGCTTTTCTTTCTTAACAGTGTGTTTGCAGAGCAAAATGTTTAAAATTTTCATAAAGTTTACATTACTAATATTTTCTCTTTTGTTTCTTGCTTTTGGAGTAAAGTCTAAGAAATCTTTGCCTGATAGATTGTCACAAAGATTTTCTGTTTTCTTCTAAATGCTTTATTGATGTACACTTTATATTTATATCTGTGATATATTTTTAATTAATAATTCATACCAAATGTAAAAATATAGACTCAAATGTATTTTTTATATGTCGCTATGCACCTAATTGATCCAGGATTGCATGTATTTGTGTATGTGTGTGCTTGTATACATGTGTGTGTGTTTGAGAATAAAAGATGAACATGCTTGCTTTGATTAGCCAAATGGAATTTGATTCTTTTTGGTCAGGAGTTAAAAAACAGAATCTATATGTTTTACCCACCTCACAATGGAAGTTTAGCAGCTTAAACACACGGGCCATAAATTCCCCTGTTACAATAGTGTAACGGCGTATGTCTCTGATGCCTTGGCTCTTGCTGGGGGGAAGCAACAGAAGGAAATTTTATATTGAAGTAGCATAATTTTCTATTTTGTATTACCTTTTAGTAGATTGTGTGATTTTAGAATAGTTAATTATTTTAGCAAAATTTCTAGGAGAAAAAAAGCTTTTATTTCTGCGTATTGATCAGATGAGGCTGTCAGGTGAAGGGGTCAGAGATATAGAGTTCTCTTTCCCCTGACAGGGTGTTAGAATAAGGAAGCTCTGTGGACTGACTGCTGGATTCTACCTATGGCTTAGAATCACAGTGCATATAAATCAGGTTTATCAATTCCCCTAAGCCTGAATCCACAGGCAAAATCTTCTTTTAATGTGTTTAGTGATAATTCTCTGTGTCTAGACACAGTGTCACATAGTGAAGAAGAGTTAAGTTACTAAGTTACATACTATTGAATGGTAGCACAGAATGTAGTGTTTTATATGTTACCTAATTCAATTTAGCTTCACATAAGTCTGGTGGGTATGAGCATCCTATTTCCATAGTAGAGGAAACGGAAACTTAAGAGAATGAAGAACTTTTTCATAATCACACACCTAGAAAACAAAGGAGCCAGGTATCAAACACAATAATTATGCCTTCAAAGTCTGGAGTGAAATCCAAGAATAATTCAACCCCGTAAATCTTAAAGTCCCTTTTTCTTAACAACATTCTCATTGTTGCTGAGAAATGATCTTTTCTTGCTTTAGCAAGCTCATTGCTTAGTCCAGAGTCCCCAGGATTGAAGTCCTTTGGCTGCAGTGTTCTGCAGGGTGAAAGTGAACTCTTCTTTGTCCTGTTCTGGTCTGTTCTAACCATTAGAGCTGTGCTAGGCCATGGAGCCATGTAGCCTTGGCACTTAAGGAATTAAAGAAAAATAATGAACTCTCTGTCTCTATCATGAGGGAGGAAAGGAACAGCCAAGCTGACTCCATCTTGAAAAAGAAGGAAACTCCATCTTGCACTTTCAGTGAGCTTTGGACTATGTGCCTGGTAGCCATGGGGATAACATACCTACAGCCGTACTGGCCTCCCAGACTGATAAATACCAGATTCCATATCAAGATTTCCCGTCGCCAAAAAGAATGTAATCTTCCCCTATGTAATCAAACACCTTTGTAATCTTTATGGCACCCATTGGTGTAGCCTACAATGTATAACCAGCTGACGCTTCTGATTATGAATCATGGCTGTAACCTGGTTGTATCTCCCTTTAACACTTTGCAGGCTAGGTTTAAGGGGATGTGGGCTTGAACAGTACACTTAAAGTATATAAGGTTTTCACAAAAGTTGGCTGGGGTCCTTGACTAAGAGGAGACTCTGCCTTGGGCCCATCAGTGTAATAAACTGCACTCCACTATCTACATTGTTCTTCTGAGTGAGTTTGTTTCCCAGAATGCATGGCTACAACAATCAGACACAGAGGGATCTTCTACCTTAGAGAGTGCTACAAAGGGACAGACAAAATCAAACAACTAAAAACTGGTGCCCATTTATGCTCAGCGAGGAGGACTTTTTAGTTCAGTTCAGTCACTCAGTCATGTCCGACTCTTTGTGACCCCATTCACTGCAGCACGCCAGGCTCCCCTGTCCATCACCAACTCCTGAAGCTTGCTCAGACTTATGTCCATTGAGTCGGTGATGCCATCCAACCATCTCACCCTCTGTCGTCCCCTTCTCTTCCCGCCTTCAATCTTTCCCAGCATCAAGGTCTTTTCCAACGAGTCAGTTCTTCGCATCAGGTGGCCAAAGTACTGGAGTTTCAGCTTCAGTATCAGTCCTTCCAGTGGATATTCAGGACTGGTTTGATCTCCTTGCAGTCCAAGGGAGTCTCAAGAGTCTTCTCTAACACCACAGTTCAAAAGCATCAATTCTTCTGCACTCGGCTTCCCTGTGGCTCAGCTGGTAAAGAATCCACCTGCAGTGCAGGAGACCTGGATTCAATCCCTGGGTTGGGAAGATCCCCTGGAGAAGGCAAAGGCTACCCACTCCAGTATTCTGGTCTGGAAAATTCCATGGACTGTTTAGTCTATGGGGTCGCAAAGAATCAGACACGACTGAGCAACTTTCACTTTCCCTTTCAGCATTCTTTATAGTCCAACTCTCACATCTATACATGACTACTGGAAAAATGATAGCTTTGACTAGATGGACCTTTGTTGGCAAACTAATGTCTTTGCTTTTTAATATGATGTCTAGGTTGGTCATAGCTTTTTTTTACCAAGGAGCAAACGTCTTTTACTTTCATGGGTGCAGTCACCATCTGCAGTGATTTTGGAGCCCAAGAAAATAAAGTCTGTCATTGCTTCCACTGTTTCCCCACCTATTTGCCATGAAGTGATGGGACTGGAGGCCATGATCTTAGTTTTCTGAATGTTGAGCTTTAAGCCAACTTTTGCACTCTCCTCTTTCACTTTCATCAAGAGACTCTTTAGTGCCTCTTCACTTTCTACCATAAGGGTGGTGTCGTCTGCATGTCTGAGGTTATTGATATTTCTCCTGACAATCTTGATTTCAGCTTGTGCTTCCTCCAGTCCAGCGTTTCTCATGATGTACTCTGCCTATAAGTTAAATAAGCAGGGTGACAATATACAGCCTTGATGTACTCCTTTTCCTATTTGGAACAAGTCTGTTGTTCCATGTCCAGTTCTAACTGTTGCTTCTTGACTTGCATACAGATTTCTCAGGAGGCAGGTCAGGTGGTCTAGTATTCCCATCGCTTTCAGAATTTTCCACAGTTTGTTGTGATCCACATGGTCAAAGGCTTTGCCATAGTCAATAAAGCAGAAGTAGATGTTTTTCTGGAATTCTTGCTTTTTCAATGATCCAACAGATGTTGGCAATTTGATCTCTGGTTCCTCTACCTTTTCTAAATCCAGCTTGAACATCTGAAAGTTCACAGTTCACATACTTTTGAAGCTTGGTTTGGAGAATTTTGAACATTACTTTGCTAGTGTGTGAGATGAGTGTAATTGTGTGGTAGTTTGAACATTATTTGGCACTGCCTTTCTTTGGGCAATTATTGTACCTAATTCAACCTTTAAAAATGTCACCTTCACTTCCAACCTCAGTAATAAATATACTTTTTCTGATTTAATTTTAGAAGCTTCCATATTTACCCTCAGCCACTGCTGCCCTTTAGGGTTGAGTTGGGTTAGGGAAGGAGAAAAGGAAGTTAGCTAAAAAAGCTTTTAGAGATTATCTTTTCTTTGACTTTTACTGGCATTAACTTCCAGGGTAATTTGATCTGTTAAGTATACATAAACATATTCTTCTTTATGGAGGATGGAATGGTAGGGTTGAGGGAGAATAGTAAATCAATGATAAGTTAATAAAACCAAACCCTATGAAGAGTATCCAGCAAAGGAGGACTTCCTATGATTAAAACAAGTGACTGTTCACTACACCTGCACCCAGCTCTCTAACACCTTGCTGGAGACCAGGGCTGCTCAAATTTTTATGTGCATTCAGATCACCTGGAAGTCTTGCTTGACTAGAGATATGATTCATCTAGCCTGGGGTGGGGCTTGGGATTGTGCATTTCTGAGAGCTTCCAGGTGATGCTGATAGTGTCAGTCCTTAGGTCTGAATTTTGAGCAGCAAGACTGTTGAAATTTGATCCCTGAAAATATAATATTTTAAGGACTTTAAATGGAAAACATTTCCCATGTTTACATATACTATACCTATATAAAAAGAAACTTTTAGGTTATTTTTTTTTTTTTTTATGAAAGGCTTAGACTAAGTATTTATATATAAGGAAGGCAAAATGAATGGTAACACCTACAAATCATGACTTAATCCATGCTAGGTATTGTGCTAAGGATTTTACATGCTATTCAGTTCCCACATCCTGGATGAGAGGTCTAAATAATCATTTACATTTGTAGATGGATATATCAAGGTGACTCAGTAGTAAAGAATCCACCTGCCAATGTGGAAGCTTCGGGTTCAATCTCTGGGTTGGGGAAATCCCCTGGCAGAGAAAGTGGCAACCCACTCCAGTATTCTTGCCTGGAGAATCCCCATAGACAAAGGAGACTGGTAGGCTCCAGTCCATGAGGTTGCAAAGAGTTGGACGTGACTTAATGACTGTGCTCACACAAACCAAGGTGTAAAGCAAACTTTACATAACGCCCTGAGGCCACACATCTAACCTTAGAGGCTGTATTCAGACTTTGGTTGTTGGCCTCTAAAACTTGTGTTGTTACTAACTGCTCTATTATTAAATACTGGATAGTAGTTAAAATGATTGTTTAATGCAATCTAAAGATGGAGGGCATGAACATTACAGTCAAATGTGGATTTGAGGCCGAGTCTTCCATTTACTGCCTGTTTGACCCTGAGAAAAATCTTGCAGTTCCATTTTCCCTGTTTGAAAGTGGAGATGAAACCTGCTCTGCTTTTCTCTCCACTTTGAAGGAGTGAAGATAAAATCAGATTATGATGTGACGTGTTTTGTAAATTACAAGACAGCACACACAGGTAGTTTTCTCTTCTTTCCAAATATTTCTTATCCACTTGCGTGTTAAGAACAGGCATGATGTCTTAAAAAATTAAATATTTGGCTTGGTCTCATTTGATACTTGCAGTTAGGAGACGTTTCAAGGAAATAGGAAGTTGGCTGCAAGGTCACAGCACAGAGTTAAAACATATATAATTCAGGGCAGTCAGTAGTTTCCTGGCCATCTCTGGGTCTCTTTCCTTCTCTTTCATTTGAAGAGGGTGGAGCAGATGATCTCTAAATTCCTTCCCAGATCTAACCTAACAGTTGAGTTTTTGTATGTATGTACATATGTATGTTTACATTTGTCTTTTTAAAAATTTTATTTTTATTGAAGTATAGTAGAATTATAATGTGTTAATTACTGCTGTACATCAAAGTATTAATAACTCAGTTATACACACATTCTTTTTCATATTATTTTCATATATATCAAAGGATATTGAGTATAGTTTCCTGTGCTATACAGTAGGACCTTGTTGTTTATCTGTTGCATCTGTACTAGTTTGCATCTGCTAATTCCAAACTCCTACTTCAACCCATTTCTGCCCTTCCTCTTGGAAACCACAAGTCTATTCTGTGTCCCTGATTCTAACAGATGAGTTTTTGATTTTCACTTTCAATTTCTATCTCCCAATTGGTTAGGTGTCATTGCAGGATATGGATGATCATGATGATTATGATTTTGGCACTTTGCCTCTGTTTCTTTGTGAATAACTTTTCTCAGATTCTAGTAAAGGAATTTCTCTTCTTAGAGGCTGCAAGTGGTTTTCATTCTAAGTACATTCAAAAGTAGGAAAGAACTTACAGAGATGATAAAATAAGGTATGCTTTGCAGGCTGGGATTTAAGGGGATTACTGGTCAGTACTCAGTATTTAAGATAGCTGGCTGTTTTAGGGAAATGTGACACGCAACCTAGTTTTAGTAGATATTACAAATCTCAGCGCCCAGGAGAAGAAGCAGGAGCAGAGTTATGTGCTTTGCTCTTATGGAGTCAGGGGAAAACCATGAACAGAATAAATTCTCGAACTCCACGGGTAAAGTGTAGGAGTGAAATTTTGCCATGACTGAGGAGACCCAGGAGCCAGACAAGTGCTCCAGGAGACAGGTGAGCAGCTCAGATGCCTGTAACACAGTGGGGAAAAATAGAAGAGGTGTGCTTTTTACAAATAATAATCCTGTTGCTGCTACTAGGTCACTTCAGTAGTGTCTGGCTCTTTGTGACCTTATGGACTGCAGCCCACCAGGCTACTCTGTCCATGGGATTCTCCAGGCAGGACCCCTGAAGTGGTTGCCAGACCCTCCTCCAGGGGATCTTCCCAACCCAGGAATTGAACCCGAGTCTCCTGCGTCTCTTGCACTGTAGGCGGATTCTTCACCTCTGAGCTCCTGGGGAAGCCCACACATAATAAGTGCTATTTAATGCTTTTCAACTTATACATTGCCATTAAAGATAACATTGCATTATTCTGACAATATTCCTTTATGTTAGAAATATGAATCTCCATTCTACAAGTGAAGAAATGAAGCAGTGAAGCCTTAAAGAGGTTAATTTATTTACCCCTGCAGTGGAGAAACAAGAAACTCTAAATTCCAAGCATTTCCCACTATGTACTGTAGCCTCTTTTGAGTCAAAGTTATTGGAATGCATTCATTCCACGAAGCAGTAAAACTGTCTATTAAAAATTATTTCATATATTTGTTCTTCTTGTTCCAGAAATGAATCCTCTCCACTTAAATTAGATTATGTTAGCTTCAGTTTCCACAGCTGCTCTCAGAGAATTCAGAATCCCTTCTTCCCGGCATCGGTATTGCTGTCCTCCAAACTCCCACATCTGTACTTTACACTGGTCCAGGCAGTGTACAAGGAAAGAATTTGTCTTCCTGCTGGGGGAGGAAGAAAAATCAGGTCTTCCAGAATGCTTGTGGATCTTTATAGATATTTTCCACAATGTCTAGAGTGTCCAGAGGGTAACAACGGTAAAAATGAAGCTCCTGTAGATTGACTAAAATTCAAATGTATGAAAACAAAATTTGCAAAAACAATAAAAAAGCAAAGACCCCATAGCTATCATAAAGGAAATCATTACCTTGTTGAGGATGTTATGTTTCCTTATGCCCAAGGCAGTTTCTTTTTCATGATTTTCCATCCAACTCTAACATTTACAAGTTACTCAGATCTGTAGACTATTTTTATTGTGTCCTCTGCTTACTTGACACCCTAGCTTAAATATGGTGAAAATCAGTAGGTAGATGTCGTAAAGGAGAGCTTCAAGAGTGTTAGTATCTTATAGCAATTGTCTTTCTGCTCAAGTCACTGTCATTGGATTGCTAACATCCCCAGGCTGAGGCCCTTCCACCCTCTGGGTCTACCCATGCTTCCACTCGAGAGGAAGAGTAAAGTGCCCTGGGCCAAGTCTGACCTGGATTAGGAAGCAGTTTCACAGCTGCAGCCTTCAATTTCTGATAGAAAATCTCATGGTGCAAGGATTGTCTATGTTTTAATGTTGTTAAAGAGACAATGTTCTTCACATTCTAAACATTTTGAAGAGTTTAGAGAAATAACACTTTTCAGAAATAAACAGTACAATAAAAGAGCAATGGGTACATTTTACAACTGAAGTCCTTGGGCTCAGGTGTCCTTTTTATGCTCAGATACCTTTATTCTGCATTTGCTTTGTGTTCTTAGGATCAGGCAAGTATGAACTCTTCCAGGACCATTGGTTCTTGCCAGTTTTTGGCCTTTGGTTAATGCATTGGCTCATTTGCTTGCTTTTGCTTTCTCTGTCTCTATTTATTGGACTTGGCCTTCTGGGCTGCTTGCTTGCTACCTTATTCTAGAAAGAGAAAAAGAGGCAAATAGCATAAAGCCCTATTTTTAAAAGTGGAAAACTACAAACTGAAATTAGGACCTAATGCTTCCTTGCAACATGTGTGTCTTCTTCCCCAAACACATTATCAATGGAAACTGGCCTCATAGTGGTAAGAAAGAAACAACAAGCACATTTTCTAACTGGTGATTTAGCTATCTATATATGCAAGATTCCTCGTAATTGTAGGGAAACCTTTCTTCTTACCCACTTCTGGTCTTCTGGAAGTAATATATTTGTGTTTGGAAACCAGTGCTTTCTTGAATATGTTATAGTAATTTTATTTGGGGAAAAAAACTGGTGTTAACTTTGATTTAGTCAGTTATTTGCTTTATTGGTTTTTTTCTATCTATACAAGAAAAATCACATCTCATCTATAACATAACAATGTAATGAGGAAAGGAAAATTTGAATTCAATTAGAAAAAGAGTCGTAGGAATAACAATAGTAATTATTATTTTCAGGTTAGTTTTGTGTGTAACTCATGATTCTGACATCGTGTATTTTTCACAGGTTAATTGTTTTAGATGTTTTGGATTTAGAAGCATTCATCTTAATATATCACATGAAAACTTTGCCATTCCATAATTTCCACTTGTTAGCAGGATATATGTTTTTTAGGTTGTTATAGCAACTTTATTATATCTATTAATATACTCCAATTACTTTTAGAATGATAAAAGTTTTTATTAATCTTTGAAATGAGATACTATTAAAGTAGTCCTTATAATGGCGAAACTAAACTATGGTAATTATGTCAGAATCATACCTCCTTCTGGGGGAGAGTATGGACTGGGAAGACACACAAGTGAATTTTCTGAATGCTTAGAAATGTTCTGTGTCTTGATCCATGTGGTGACTACATAATGTGAGCTTATCTAAAATGTACTTGATGTGTGTGTACTTTACTGTATATATATAAATCCCTCAGCCAACACAAAGGAGAGGAGGAGAAAGATGTCTCTAGAGATATAACGTTTAAAATGATGTGAAATTTTTGGCCTTAAGTAGGCAAATAATCAGCTTTGTCTCTTCTTGCTTAGTTTCTCTCTGTCACTGCAACCCCCAACCCTACAAAAAAGTTTAATAACAAAATGAAAAGGCGTATCAGAGATTATTCCCAGGTAATATGAGGAAGACCTTATACAATTTAAGTTCAAATAGGTACTAAAAACTAATTAGATATGTATAATACTCTGAAATTGAAATAGGAAAAGGACAGGAAATGAAATCTCTGAAAAGAGGGAATTCAGTGATCGAAAAACAAATGAAAAGGATGTTTAAACTCGTTAAAAATTAAAGCACTTCACATTGGAGCAGGATGATTTTGTCTAAGTTAGGAGAGACAATTGATTTTATTATTATTAAAAAGACAATATTTTATACCTCCCATATTTAAAAAAATATAATCTGGGAAAAAATAACTGAATCACTTTGCTGTACATCTGAAACTAACACAATATGTAAGTCAACTCAGCTTCAGTAGACATAAAAGTTTAGAGAAATATTCTTTTCAGAAACAAAGTATAATAGGTACTTTGGAGTCTAATTAAAAGTAAACTCTGAGGTCAGTTATCATTTCTCAAAATTTGGTATCCAGTTGTACTTTTTAGTTTGATATATCTAAGAGTCTTAAATTCTTATATTATAAGCTATACATTTTATTTTATATTTTATTATAGTTGTGAGCTCCCTCTAATTGTTCAGAAACCTGAAAGCTGAGGGATAGAGGGCCCATTTCTCCTGAGTTACTGGGCTCAGATACTGTTTAACAGAGTGCGATAGCATGCCAGCTACCAAGAAGCCTTGTGAAATCAGAGTTCTCAGGGCTAGGTCCTTCTGTGAATTCTCAGTCCTTTCCTCTGTTGCCCATGAGGTGAACTAATCTTTTATGAGTCTGCTGAAATACCTGATATTTGTCTTGAAGCTTACAGAACCTTCCTTCTGGAACTGCCCCCATGGGCTCCCACCTGCCCACTCCACACAGTGCCATGGGTATTTGCATACAAGACCTTGGGCATGAACCATGCATTATTATTGGACGGTGTGTTATTCATACACCAACATTTTTATTTCCATTGCCTAGAGGCTGAATAAATTAATGCATATTTATGGAATGGGTGAGAATAATTATAATCACACAGAGAGACTATGTGGCAGAGCAGAAAGCACCTTGAAAGGATGAGACAGACTGGTTGCATATGACCTGGGAAGCCACTTCCCTGAGCACCAATTTCCATGGATTCAAATGAGGATAATAACTCCTACCAATTTAAGTTATGGAAATGAAATATAGGAATTATTTGAGAGAACAGAGGTGAAACATTGGAGTTACCAGCATACAGTGGACATTTCCATCTTGTTCCTACTAAACACGCACACACACACACACACACACACACGCATGCACACATATACACAGATTTGTGTGTATGTCTGTGTGTGTGCATATATATATACATACACATATATTATATTAATGTATATAATAATATATATATATAGATAAACATTATTAAAAGGATTCAGGGTAAAAACAATCTCTGTATCTTGGAGAGAAGGAGCACTTTTCCATATACTCTTTTTTTTATAGAGAGTATTTTTACCCTGAATCCTTTTAATAACATTTAGAAGATTAGTTCAACATGAACTTATTGAAAAAATCAATTGTTATCAATTGCTTTTAGTCCATTTTGGGATGCAAAGTGATTTTGGGGAGTCATCACTAATTATTTTGAAAATTCTATTTTGAATATTTGCTCTGCATATACCTTTCTTACAGAACATGCTGTCATAATGCTCTTGCCAATAAGCCATTCTTCATTTTAGCATTTTCATTATGCATTCTGATTTTAACCTTGGAGATTTTTAATGGAGCTATATAAATTTGCCTCAAGATGACATGAAATATTACTAGATTTTTTTTCTATATATGTCCTTATCACCTAAGCATACATTATTTTTGGTGAAATCTAGGAATATATTACCCAAGTTAAGTCAACTCAATATATATACTGGTGGTATAGGTTTTTTCTGTTCTGTTTCTGGCATTGTAATTATGCTGAGTGGGAACAGTTATTATTCGTGACTGAGAATTTAGTTACTAAAGATGCTGGCTGCTTTGCTGAACCTTTGTATACTTTTTCATGGTGAAATAAGTAACCTTATTTATTTATTTATTTTATTATTATTATTTTTTTTTCCAGTGGGTTTTGTCATACATTGATATGAATCAGCCATGGATTTACATGTATTCCCAATCCCGATCCCCGCTCCCACCTCCCTCTCCACCCGATTCCTCTGGGTCTTCCCAGTGCACCAGGCCGGAGCACTTGTCTCATGCATCCCACCTGGGCTGGTGATCTGTTTCACCATAGATTGTATACATGCTGTTCTTTTGAAATATCCCACCCTCACATTCTCCCACAAGGTTCAAAAGTCTGTTCTGTATTTCTGTGTCTCTTTTTTTTTTTTTTTTATAGGGTTATCGTTATCACCTTTCTAAATTCCATATATATGTGTTAGTATGCTGTAATGTTCTTTATCTTTCTGGCTTTCTTCACTCTGTATAATGGGCTCCAGCTTCATCCATCTCATTAGGACTGGTTCAAATGAATTCTTTTTAATGGCTGAGTAATATTCCATGGTGTATATGTACCACACTTCCTTATCCATTCGTCTGCTGATGGGCATCTAGGTTGCTTCCATGTCCTGGCTATTATAAACAGTGCTGCGATGAACATTGGGGTGCACGTGTCTCTTTCAGATCTGGTTTCCTCAGTGTGTAATGCCCAGAAGTGGGATTGCTGGGTCATATGGCAGTTCTATTTCCAGTTTTTTACGAAATCTCCACACTGTTTTCCATAGCGGCCTTTGTACTAGTTTGCACTTCCCTACCAATCTGTAAAGAGGGTTCATTTTCTCCACACCCTCTCCATGCATTTACTTCTTGTAGACATTTTGGATAGCAGCCATCCTGGACTGGCGGTAATGGTACCTCACTGTGGTTTTGATTTGCATTTCTCTAATATAAATCATAATGTTTTATCTTCAATTTGTTAATGTGGTGTATTACATTGATTGATTTGCGGATATTAAAGAAT